>NW_010425929.1:305-17301 GCF_000710305.1 Buceros rhinoceros silvestris | reverse complement strand
GCAGGTGTGGAGTGGGAGTGGGGGTGGGTTACAGGTACCTTGGCTGGCTTCTTCCATGTGAAGCCATAGGGGTAGTGAGGATGGTGGTACATCTCTTGCATGCTTGCTCTTGTAAGTGCTGGTGAGTGTGTTAACAGAGACTGAAGCCACTTCAGGCTGAGCAGCCTGGACTCAGAGTGAGCTGTGCTGGACCTGGCAATGTCCAGAGCCACCAGGGGGCTCTGCCCCAGGCTTTCCCTCATGGCAGGTTCCAGGAGGACTCAACATCTCATAGACAGTGCTAGACTGTGACTGGCTGCTTGCATTCACATGGCGTTGCATCCTGGATTGTTGGATCCTGGATCCTGGCACGTTCAGGGAAGGAGCCAGGCTGGTAGCAACAATTCTGGTATTTTCTCAGGTATTCTGTTCTGAGGAGCATCGCCATCCCTCATCATGAGACATCAGTGGGAGGTGGAGCTGTAAGTTTCTCAGATGTCTCCCTGACTGGCCATTTGGTTTCAGGCCATTTTCATTATCTGAAACCAACCTTCAGCTTCTCAAATGCCAAAGCAGGCTGATCCTGCAAATTGCTAAGCAGTTTTGCAAGTTTTAACTTGGACTGCACAGAGAATGGAATATGTCATCATGCAAAAGAAACCCTACTGGAGGGTGTGTCTGGTAACTCAACCAAGCCATCAAAGTCTATCTATCAAGAGCGCTTGATAAGGAATCAAAGGATTCTAAAGGAATCTAAGGAATCTAGACATTTGGGGAGGGGGTGAAAGGGGGTTTCTCGTTGCCCTGCATATGCAAAGAAGAGCTACTGCCTCCATGCCACACTCAGTGTGTCAGGCTGTGATGGACACACACACATCAAAAGCACAGTGTGCCTGTAGACATGACATTTATGGTCTAGGATGTAGCCTTGTGGGTTCCTGCCGTAAAACAGTAATATTTACAATTTTCCTTGTTTTTTGTCATTTGATCTTCACTATAGAAATTAGTATTTCTCTTTCTCTGATTAGGAACGTGATAAAACAACAGATATTAATATCAACTCTTATATACTCATATTCTTCAGAGGAGATTGAAGAAGATCTGTATTGTTTGTAAGGAGGCGAAACTGGTCATCAGCTCAGGATACCTGTCCAACCCGTACTGAAAATCAAGTACTGAAGGAATCCAAAGATGCAAAGATGTATGTGTCCATAGAAGGTACAAGAAGGTATATGTGTCTCCAGAAAAAGCAAACAGCTTCTTAAAAAACAACAAGGGCCCAAGTCTTACGTGGAGGACTCAGGCCTATTTCCCTGGTTTAACCTGGTTGCTTGTACTTCGGGAAAGCATGAAAGGTGAATGAGCTATGCTGTAACACTAAATTCAACTTTCCAAAGGTGGAGATAGATGTATTTTTAAGTTAGAAAATTTTGGGGCTATGTTTACTAGATGAACACATTGAAGTCACCATTTCCTCCACTTCCCTTCCCATGGCTCTTTCCGGAAAGCAGTGCCACTTTCTTCGTTGGTTGGCTCACCAAGGCTGGTGTGGCTGTAGCTGGCTGGTTGCTTCTTTCCATCACTGCAGCCTCTTTTCCTGGCAGACTTTTTGCTACAGAAGCCTGAATTTACCCTGGAAGAAACTGGCAAGAAGAGAGCATGAATTTAAATTTGTATTCTTTGAATTGCAGTGAAACAACCCATAACAAATTAAAAGCACTTTCAAATAAGCTGTAACAATATCAGCTGCCAGCATTCCAGAGCCCTTCACTTCTGGAGTCAAAGGTGTCTGCTTAAATTGCTAATTAGCTTTCTCTTGTTATAATTTTTCTGACTTAAATACGCTGCTTGAAAGCATTTTTCATACCTGCTGTGGTTGCCATAGCATCCATCACTGCATAGTTCAGCGGCTCTTCTGCTGCTGTCTCATTATCAACTATAACTGTAATTTCTTGAGCAAAAATATTGGGTTTTTAACAAAACACAGAATACAAAGTAAGAAGGCTGTAATAAAGGCTCAAATAAATTCCTTATCTGGCAGCATACTGAAGATATCTTGATTCCTGGCACAGCAAATATACTGTGGAGTTCACTCTTCATTAAAAAGCGCAGGCAACCACAGTGCCAGGATGTGGGTAGTCTTAAAGACTAATGTGTACATTTATGCAGATATGGTCTTCTGGGAACCAGCTTGTTTTAATCATAAAAGAACCCTTCAAGTAAATTTAATGAGGAGTTAGTTGAGGCATTTACTCTGAAACTTTAAACTATGTGTAAACTCCCAAGGATCAAATCAAGTTGAAGGTAAATAATGTTCATAATGGTGTTTCAGTCAAGGCTGCCTAAAAGCTAGAGACATAAAGATCCTGCTTAGAGAACATTTCTTTTCCAGCTAGAGATTTCTTTAAGGACCCCAGACAGATGCCATATGTTGATGATAAAACAACATCTTTCACAAAGTGACATTTGGAGCCTGCTCAAAAGATCAGTCATTTTTGTCTTTTCTAAGTTTGCCACCTTTAAAACAAATGCCAAACAGTCATGAACTGGAAAAAGAGTAATTGTCAATAGTTATAGGTGTCATCAGTGATGAAACAGCCGTAAGCAGATGTTTTGCTTTACATGCAGGGAAGTTCTGAATAAAAGAAACACTGTGACAAAGACAGCTGTGTCAAGGGTGCTTTAAAAACAATGAGATTGTCATAATTTGCTCTCTTAAATAAATAAATAAAACCTTGCTTTGGGCTCTTCCTCTCTCAGTGAGAGGATGCTTGGTCTATGTTCTTCATACTTTCGAAAAAAATGGTGGACTTAAAGATATGTTATTTAATGATTTACCTTTCGATTTGTATTATTTATTTGATGTTCTGAAATCGAATCAGGGGTACAGTGATGGACAAACACACACACATACGCATGGGCATGAACACAATACCCTCTGTTTCCCTCTCTTGTTTTCATAGAATAGAATCATAAAATGGCTTTGGTCGGAAGGGACCTTTAAAGGTCATCTAGTCCAACTACACTGCAGTGAGCAGGGACATCCTCAACTAGATCAGGTTGCTCAGAGCCCCATTCAACCTGACCTTGAACATTTCCTGGGATGGGACATCTACAACCTCTCTGGGCAACTTGTGCCAGTGTTTCACCTCTCTCATTGTAAAAAATTTCTTCTATATATCTAGTCTGAATCTACCCTCTTTTTGTTTAAAATCTTTACCCCTTGTCCTTCACAATAGGCCCTTCTAGAAAGACTCCTTTTTTATAAGCAAACTTTAAGTACTGAAAGGCTGCGATAGGGTGTCTCTGGAGCTTTCTCCAGACTGAACAGCCCCAACTTTCTCAGCCTTTCCTCATAGGAAGTTTTTTCTGCATGTTATTGATCATCCACTGGATGGTGTTAGCAGTATACACTGCCTGGTGTTTCCCAGCTGAACATTGTTACTTAATGCACAATTCTTAAACAAAGAAGTGTTTTATAATACTGTCAAATTTGCAGATGAAGCAAAGAAAGCACCTAAAAGCTAAGCAAGTTGGCTTCATAAAGTGAGGCTTGATCATATAAGTGCTCACTGGTATATCCTGCAGATCTGCCATTTTGTATCCAATTACTCTGGTATTAATGTGGAATAAATAAGATGTTATTTTACCTTCTCAGGCAGCATTGCAGGGTGGAAAATCTCAGTGAGACAGAGAGAAAGAAGAAACAGATGCATTGGAAAGGTATCACTTATGCATATCCTTAATGTGTTTTCCTCTAGTGCATGCAGAGTTCACGCATATTTGGTTTGAAAATATGTGGAGCTTGTATGGTCTGTGTCCTAGTCTTGTCTCTTCATAAGTATTTTTACAGTGTTCAGAAACTTCTCAAGAATATTTAGAGGACTAGAAAGGAAAGGTGCCTCCACGCTGATGAAAGTGTATCCCCCTGTCTTGCAGATGCATTGGAATAACTCATACGAGAAGTCCAACAGAACTCAATCCAACCTGCACCTGGAGAAAGTCCTAACTTCCGAGTAGGTGTAATGAGGTGGTGGCAGATGGGGAAGGAAGAAACATGGAAGGAGAAAGACTTGGCTTAAGCAGATGGTCATGTTGTGGTTCTGCTGCAAATAATCTGAATTTTTTTCTTTTTTTTTTTCAAGAATCCTGCAAACTGTCATACAAGCGAGAACATTATACACATCAGTGGTCCCATTCAATTCAAGACACAAACACATTACCAATGAGAAATACAGGCGTGTCTATAGAATTACAGCCTTAAACTGAGAGTGAGCTTGTTTCTGCTTTGTGTGTCACTTCACATGCTGGTGATTGTTAATAAATAACCATGAATGAAAAACATGAGGGAAATCACACCTTTTGATCTGTGAGGGTGAAGGAATCCAGGAGGCACTGTTCTAATAGGAGAGAGAGCCTTGCAGACATGTACAGCTGAAAGGGACAATGAGGCAGCACTTTCTTACAAAAGCAGAAAAGTGGGATTCAGAGTATAGCAAACGTTTGAGCTACACAAAAGGTTCTTGTTAGGGAAGTTTCTGACATGGATCTCGGCACTGGAATGAGAACGAGAGAAGCAACAGGGCTCTCAGAACTCCTGTAGTAAAAAGCAGTCAAAAGGAGGATAATTTAAAGTGCAATAGAAATACTTATGGGACAAAAGGATTTAAAGACTATACTACATTTCCAGAGAAGACAGGCACAGATAATCAGATCTGGTTTTAAAATGCAGAGAACTTACCCCACAGAGAGCTTTGATTTTTTTTGTGAAAAAATCAAATAACTTGGATAAAAAGGCTTATTGCTGAATGCTACTGCTTTTCCAACAGGAATAACTTTTTTTTTTTAAAAAAAAAAAGAAAAGAGAAAGTTCCATTTCCAAATATTTTAACTTAGTTGAAACACCACTTTCTTGTAGGAAGAATATTTAATCAGCCTCAGGGATAGCTGAAACCCGTGGGAAGTGCAGGTGACAACCATGTCAGAAAGAATCAGATCCTAAATGGCTGCAGCATGCTACATGGTTACTATGAGCTTTAATTCACAAAAGAGGCCTGCAGAGCTTGGTGTGGCCATGATGGTGTTCCTGTTCCCAGCTGCCCTCCTACTGCAAGTGCAGGGAAGGCTGAAACCCTGATGGTTAGCTAACAAGAATATCCTCCCAAGCAAGGACAACTCTCAGACCACGAGGAGTGCTAAAATGGCAGATGAGAGCTTTCCCTGTTATTTGTTCCCACTTGATGACCATATTGCCAGCTGTGAAATCTTGGCTTACAGAATTCGCTCTGCAACAAGGGGTGACTATTGGGGCAGTTATGGTGGAGCTGTGCCACCTCACTCCCTGAATGAATCTCCAGCTTATGTAGTAGCTGCTGGATTGCCTCCACTGCTACTCTGAGATATTAAGCAAAATAGAAATGGAATGGCAGTTTGTATTAACACATCATACTGTAAACAACTACAGTTCATCTGCTGAGTCACCAAGAGCTGACCTTTCCCTGCATCTGAGACGAGCGTCCCTAAGAGAGGGGCTGTTAGGAGAGCTCATGGCTGAACCACCATAGCATCTCTAAGCAAAGTATCCCCATTCAGTAATCTGAACTCATAGTCCTGATTCTCATTGTGGATAGCTTTTAAATCTTTAAGGATCTCTTTCTGTGACAACTTCTCTATTGCAAGGTATTGGTGGAATTAATTATTTAATAGAAGTGCAATGTTGAGAATGTGTTATTATTTCAGTCCTTGTGGTAATTCAGACCTTGCCCATACTTCAATTTTTCAGTGGAATTGTACTTGTGATGGTGGTTTTGTGGCATAGAAGCCTGTTTACTACGGCTTGGATTAGGACCAACAGAAACAGTGAATACTTGAGCAAAAATGCAGTTGGGGAAACTCTCACTCACTGAAAAAAAGCATTAGAATAATGATAAATTTTGTTCTTGGATGTAAGTCTTTCTAGAACAGCCTGCTTGCTCGCCAGTTTCCTGGCAGGCGAAAGTCCATCTCCCCACACCACCATTATCCATGCTTGGAGTGGTAAAGAGCAGCTGGAGTCCTTTTGTGAGGTCTGCACTAGCTAGATTATCCTCTCTCCTTTTGCCACAGCCTCTGAAGAGAGCCCCCGACACGGGACCTTCCGTACCCACAGGCTGTGAAGGTTACACTGGTTTGTGGACTGCATCCCTGCCATGGGGCTAGAGTGCCTCCATGGACCCACATCATGAGGGTGAATTTCATCTGTCTGTAGGGAGCTTCCACAAAGATTATACGCTATCTAGCTGCCACAGTGAGGTCTTAATGTTTAGATCTTTGCATAATAAATAACTACTGAATGTGAATGAAGGTGATTACCTCTATAGCTACAATACAGGGGACTTTCTGATGTTGAGTTAAGCTATGCTGGAGGAAGAATGAATATTCTGCAGTAAACCTACAAGCTAGGAAAGAGAAAACAATTGACTTGCAGCATTTGCTAAATGTTCAGATTTCTCCTAAATGAGCTCCAGTAACACTAAGACACAGAGATCTGTTAATTGTGATCGTTGAGATGTTGCAAATGATCCTTCCTATGGTGGCTTTAATTGAAACACCTGCTTTCTAGTTTGTCATGTCGGTATTGCACCTGTTTATTCCGTGTAAATACAAATTAATGGTTATGAAAGAAAACCTTTTCTTTCTTTGAACCACTCCAAATCAGCAAGATTAAATTGGAAAACCATATCTAGTTTCTGAGTCTGTGTATCTGTTCATTAACATGTACGTGCCTAGAATATCCAAATTCTTTGTAAGATGTGCCTTTTTGCAGCTAGATAAGAACAGACTTCCTACTGCTAAGCATTTCTTTGATACCATCAGATTCTATCAGATCTAACTCTGATTTTAAAAGCAAACCAATGCGAAGAGGGTTGTTGCTTCTTTCAAGTCAAACATCAACTTTACTATTTAGTCTGTAATAGTGCTGTTCTAATACATAACTTAATATTTAGTTGCCTTCTAGACAGAGATAATTTCTTTCTCAGTATGTTTTAGAGCATGTTTCTATGACGTAAAGATGTGGATTTCTTGGCTCAGCACCAGTTTCTTTCAGTTTTTCTCAAAACCCATTGCTTTGCAGTCAATGATACCAGAGGGGCTTTCAGCTTTGCTGATTTGGGGTAACTTTCAGGTTTTGTGGTAGTCTGCGATTATGGATACCCTTGAGACATGGACTATCCATCAGCATCTCTGCCTTGTATAATGATCACTGATTTCTTGCTTCCCACAGCTCAGTACTTGGCAGTGCAGTCTGGCAGAAAGCACTCTTAATTCCACCTCTCTTCTCAGAATTTCTCTGGATAGGGGTTAATGAGGCTGCATATGCACACTTCTTTGGGTTTCTGGGGAGACAGTGCATTTTTTTTGTTCATCTTGCTTTCAGCACTAGGCAAGCTCAGTACTAAAGCAAAGAAAAGCTGCGTTAGCTAGACCTAAGATCGAACTTTAAGCTGGAAACAGGTCACAGATGCAGAAAACAACATTGTTTAATTATACCAAATACTATTTACTCATCATCTCTTAACTATAATCCTAAGATTTTGGCCTGTTGCCACATGTAGATAGGCCTTCAGTGTTGAGAGCAACACCTGTGCATCCTTAGGGTTACCATTGATTTGAAAAGGAAACCTTACCCGGTATCCTGTCCACCAGGACGGGGCCATGCCTTTCTAGGAAGCCCCACCACCTTCTGAATCCTGTTTTATTTTCTGCCCTTATTCTTGATACTTCTGGGTGTCAGGTTTTGGAATTCAAGTATTAATGTAACCGATAATTTAATCCAGAGCCACTGCAGAAACTTCTGGAAACTCTTTTACTCTTGCTTATCCTGGTGGTAGTTGAAGTTTTTGAGATTCTGTTGGCTCCTCCTTAAGGCAGACACAAAAATTACTTTGTAGTACTACTGCCAGAAGTTGAAAACCCTTTGGCAGTAGTAGAACATTCACATTACATATATAAATTATTGATTCTATGCACATTCTACAAAACTTCTGGCATGTTACAAGTTTAGCCAGCATACAAGACATTATTAATGTAGTCATCAAGCTTGGGGAGTAGCTACTCTTTATGGATATATCCCTAAGTGCAGGTCTCTGCCTACACTTTTCATTGAATTTCTGTGACTTGAGTTTTTTTGACTTTGGGCTCTGGAGATTTTGACCAATAAATACTTCTCACCTCCTCATTGACCACATGAGATAACAATGATTCAGAAATGCTACTTAAAGTAGCTGATGTGTATCAGTTGCTAACAGAGAGTGGACTGATATTTAGTCAGCTTATGAGTACAACAGGCTTGGGTGGGAGAACCATTAGACTACAGATTTATAATGAGTCACGAGAGTATTAATTTATTTTCCTAAGCTTGGTTGCACATCCTTAGAATTTGACTTGTAGTTCTTTGTTACAGATGTCACAGCTCCTCATTCCAGTGAGAAGTGAAGAGAAGGAGATTCCAAATAGCCACAACTCTAATAGCCTTGACAGACTAGCTGGCGGATCTGAGAAAAACCTTAGTGAGAACTATCCGTTACATCTCATTCAGAAAGGAAAAGAAATTATTATGCTTAGACACTCATGAAAATCTGGACACATAATTACTATTGGCTTGACTCTATGGGCACAACATTTCAGTCAGAGGGGATAATTTTCCATCTGTGAAAATGTCTAACTCACCATCCCACAAGTATTGCAAACACCTTTCTGTCCACCTATCATTTCTGGACACTTTTTAGATTTTTTTAAAATCTATTTTGTCACACTATTCTGAATCTATTGAATTTAATTTGCTACACTCACGGTTGTGATACTTGAACTGTCTCAAGCTCATTCCAGTTCATTTCCATAGCAGTGACAAGAAGTCAAGAAGATCTTTTCTATAATCCTAAAGCAAAAGGATCCATTAATTTCAGCAGTGCAATATTCTATTTTTGGTCTGCTAGTTTTTCTACTTTGTCTTTAACAACTTTAATTGCTGCTTGAATTCCGGGCTCTATGGTTTATGATTTAGAAACACTGTCCTTGTTGTCAGCTTCTGGGAAGCTGACAAGTGTGTCTTTCCCCATTTTATTGTGTATTAGCTGCTCACTCTGACTCAGTCTCAGTCTTGGAAATTAATGTCTCCCTGGGTCTCTTGGGAGAAGAGATTCTAATATTGGAAGAACCTCTTGAGAAGTACTTGTTTCTTTAATATAGAGAGATTTTTCTGGTCTACTGGTTTATTTTCCTTTTTTTTTTTTAAGTAAGGGTTGATGAAGATGGTCTTCAAAGAAAAGAACGTGTCCTCTGTTGTACTCAATTTTTCTCCACATACTCAAAACAGTAACATTTTATTCCAAATTGAACTGGATTGGATACAAGCAGTTTAGACAAAGGAAGGTAATTTTTGTTTTATATGTTCAAGTAGTCAAGTGGAAGACGACAAACAGCAATATTCAAAGCCGTTCTAAACAGCTTTCTTCATTCTTGGCCCTTCTTTCTTATCATAGAAACATAGAATGGTTTGGGTTGGAAGGGACCTTTAAGGCTCATCTAACCCAACCCCCCTGCAATGAACAGGGACATCTTCAACTATATCGGGTTGCTCAGATCCCCATTCTATATGGCCTTGAATGTTTCCAAGGTTGGGGCATTCACAACCTGTTAAAGTGTATCACATAAAAATTTCTTCTACATATCTAGTCTGAACATCTTGTGGTTTAAAATCATTATCACTTTTCCTACTGCTTCAGGCTCTATTAATAAGTTTGTCCTCATCTTTCTTATAGGCCTCCTTTATATATTGAAAGACTGCAGTAAGGTCTCTGGGGAGCCTTCACTTCTCCGTGCTGAACAACCCTAACTCAACCTTTCCTAATAGGAGGGATGTTCCATCCCTCTGATCATTTTTGTGGTATTCGAAAGAAAGTACTTATGAGGACTGAAAAGGGTAGGAGGAGGGCAACAAATATAATCAAATGTATGGAAAACTCCTGTAAAAAAAACAAAACAAAACAAAACAAACTTCAGTATGAAGAAATGACAATTTACAGGGAAAATATGTTTAAGGTTTACCAAATCATGACAGGGAAGATGTTTTGACTGTTCAATCCCTCTTTATGTGTTAGAAATAGTGCTCAGAAATGCAGCTTATGGGAGCCAGATTCAGAGCAAGCAATAGGACCAGAACATGCTTCTTGCAAGGAGCGGCTGAGGTAATTGGGGTTGTTTAGCCTGGAGAAGAGGATGTTCAGGGGAGACGTTATTGCTCTCTACAACTACCTGAAATGATGTTGTTGTGAGGTGGGGGTTGGACTCTTCTCCCATGTGAGAGGGGACAGAACAAGAGGAAATGGCCTCAAGGTGTGCCAGGGGAGATTTAGGTTGGATATTAGGAAAAATTTCTTCACTGAAAGGGCTGTGAAGCACTGGAACAGGCTGCCCAGGGAAGTGGTGGAGGCCCCATCCCTGGAAGTGTTTAAAAACCGTGTGGATGTGGTGCTGAGGGACATGGTTTAGGGACCCTGGCAGTGCAGGGGGAATGGTTGGACTCGATGATCTTTAAGGTCTCTTCCAACAGATGATTCTCTGACTCTGTAAAAGCAAATCTGTGGGACTCCTTGCTAGGGATGTTGTGGATGCAAAAATTCTGTACATATGCAAGGGAGGACTTGAAAAACATTTGAAAGATAGAGACCAGCTGGGTATTTCTAAATATATAAATAAAAACAAGTTAGGAAAATCCTCTGAGCTGAAAATTGTTGCCAGTGAGGAGAGTTTTAGAGGGAAGGTGTCATATGTGTTTGCTCTGCTCTTACTCTTACTCGAACGTTTGTTTATGAACTGTGTTTCTGCTGGTCATTCCTTTTAAAGGTAAAACATTAGCCTGTCCTTAACAAAATCTAAGCTTTTCTTCAGAAAGGAGGGGTAAGAGAAAAAGAGAGCAGGGAAAACACCTGATTATTCTAAGATTGAATAATGAATGTAAAAAGAGGAGATGAGCAGTGTATCTAAGGATCACAAACATAGAAGTTAGGACAGCAAGCAGAGTACTCTTAGCAATACCAAACATTCCCAGAAGGTGCCCAAGAAGCTCTGCCTAGTGATGCAGAAGCATGAGGACCTATTTCCAACTAATTCACCAGGATATCGCACAAACCCTCTGCAAAAGAGCAGTTTGACCGGGGCCAAAGGGAGAGTAATAAAGAGACCACACAACACAGTGAGTTCTTGGTGGGATGGTTGTGGATAAAAAGGTGAGAGAAAAACCATAGTTAGAACTGAGATTTTGGAGTAACAAGCGGGAGCTGTAATTTGGTACATTTAATACATCCCTGCATAACAGTTTCTCTCCTGCTGCAGAGAAAGCAAGAGTCAGACCAAGAACATGCCTTTTCCTACACCTACATAGAAGACTATCGAATTAGGTGACTGATGGGCCTCAGAGAACAGGATTTACCAGGGTTCTTTGTCATCTTTTGGTGGCAAGTGCAACTTAAGCAAATGGTTGACCAGATATGGATAATACCTGTAAAGCCAGTAGCAGACTGTTTGGAGGGTGTGCTAGATCACTGGGCTTTCAACCTTAATGCCTTCCCAGTGAAAGCAGTGTGGACAATTGTTCGAAGCCACAGTTTTCTCAATTCAGGTACTGGATCATGTGCTAAGTTGTCCTCTTACATTAGCTTAAGGGAAGAGCCAAGCCAGTCATTGCACTTATACCTAGAAAAAGTGATTGCTCTTTGTTGTATGAGATATTTGGGTGTTATATCCAGCTTTTCAGCTCTGAGGTTTCCTTTGTTGATATTTTTTCAGTTATGTATAGCCAGGTATGTTAATGCAGGATGAAACTGCCCAACAATCAGCAGCCATTCCCTCTGTTGACTTCTGATTCATGAAATGACAATCTAGATAGTTGCACACTTATTATTCATTGGGTGTTACATCCAACTTTTCAGCTCTGAGGTTTCCTTTGTTGATATTTTTTCAGTTATGTATAGCCAGGTACATTAATGCAGGATGAAACTGCCCAACAATCAGCAGCCATTCCCTCTGTTGACTTCTGATTCATGAAATGACAATCTAGATAGTTGCACACTTAATTAAATACTCTGATATCAGTTGTTAAAGAAAACATTCAAAACCTTGTTGCATCACCTCATGTCGTGTATATTCTGCTAAGGATCTTGCCTTGGTGGTACTGCTGGCTCCAAATACTCCACTCTTGATTTCTCAGTTAACCCTTAGTGTCAGCGCTCTTTTGCTTTTCCTTTTATTTCTATTAAACACCATTCATTATAATCATAGAATGACAGAATGGTTTGGGTTGGAAGGGACCTTTAACGATTACGTAAACCAACCTCTCTGCCATGGGTAGGGACATCTTCCACTAGATCAGATTGGTCAAAGCCCCGTCCAACTTGACCTTAAACACTTCCAATGATGGAGCATCCACATTTACCTGGGCAACCTGTTCCAGTGTCTCCCCATCCTCATCGTGAAAACTTTCTTTCTTATGTTGAATCTAAATCTACCCTCTTTCATTTTAAAACCATTGCCTCTTTAACCTTAGAGATTTTCCTAGCTATTTCCATTTACAAAATTTGGATTTTGAAGCACAGACACAAAAGGAAAATAAAAAAAGTACATAGCATTTTATAAACATAAACATATACACTAAACACACAGTGTGTAGTTGTGTAATTACTATTTCCCATCACGATCATACCTCCAACCCCCCACCTTAGGATATATAATTAATTCACAGTAGTTATTTAATTTCTGAAGTACTCTACTGAATGAATCAGTGTAATATTGTGCTAACATCAGTGTGGCATTTACAGCAGATTTTCTATTTACAGGCTGAAAATATTCCCTGAGGAAGAATTGTGATTTGTGGTATCAGTGAATGTTAGCAGCTCTGATGGAGGTTTCTTCTTTCATTCTGGCAGCAGGCAGGCTGCTTAAAGGCCCAGGTTTATCTATATAAATTACTATGTTCCAAACTTCATAGTAATAGTTTTCATCTTCTCCCATAAGTCTGTAAAACACTATTATTCACAAATATTAGTTGGAGGTACCTTATGTGAGATCTTAATTCACCAAGTTGCAGCACCACTATTCAAAACATGAGCATATGCCAGCCTACTGCCAGCCTACAGCATAGCTGTAACAAGAAATTTCTCCACGACATTTGACCACTGAGAATGCAAGGAAATTTCATGCCCAGAGGACACATCTGGGAAATACCCCTCACAACCCCTCTTTACTCAATTCACCAAATGTCTCCCAGAGACTTTTCTATAACCCTCAGCCCGTAAAATTACTTTTAATTTGTGCATCAACATGAGTGACACCTGGCACTGGTAACGAAAGAGCTGATGCAATCCGAAGACTCCGAATGTGGTCATAACACTAGTTCCCAATGTACCTAATAAACATGAATGAACCGGGGCATCACTGTTTTCTGACATAACCTCGGGTACCCACAACAGGCTGGTTGCTGCTCCTGCTACACATCTGGCCCCCCTGAGCTGATGGAAGTGGAGAAGAGGGCGTCTGGCACTCTCTACCCCATAAATAGGGTCACCAGCACCCGAGGGCAAAGGAAAACCTACCAGCTATTAACAGGGCAGAGAGCATTAACAGGACAGACAAGTAATCGAGTGTGCCTGCTTCTATACAAAAAGGGAGAACTTGTTATCTCTAGCTACCCTAGCAACTGTGTTCATTACTATTATTTTCCTCATTTTAAGGGTAAAAGCCAAGAACTCCCATTGATTTCAATGGCAATTAAGTAACTTGGTTCTGTTGAAAGTCTTCAGGTGCCAGAAAAGCTTTATATGTCTGTGTCTAAAGCTCAAATCTTTAGGTATTTTTAAACACCAAGTTCTCCAGTGATAGGTACCTAGATACGTTTTAAAACCTGTTCCTAAAACACTTGCTTGTGGAAAGTCTGAGAAGGAGGAGAGGTGAGACCTAGGAGTTGTGACATGCCCAGAAGACTTTCCCACCCAAAGCTGCTCCACATGTGTTACTGCTGTGTCTGGCAGCTCACAGTGTTTGCTGATGATCATTAGTCACTACTGGTTAGGAGCAATCTTCTCCCCCTCTTTCTGTAAATAAATATTTCCCATAGGATGCTTTTTTACTATACAGGGATTTTCTCCTGCTCTTTCTATTTTCCCTGCTTTTTTTTTTCTTCTTTCCTTTTCCCATTGTGCCTTTGTAGAAGCCCTGCAGTTCGTCCTACTGTGCTCCCATTGCACCATGCCGGAGACTTAACCCAGGATTCTCACTCCTGGTTCATTTTTGGCACAGCAATCACTAAGAGTAGAAAAGCTGCTTGTGCTCCCAAGAGGCTGCATCGCAAAGTCCACAGCGTGCACTCTGGCTGGCTTTCCTGACAGAACGGACATAGATCAGACACAAAACAGCCACAAGCTTTTCCCCTACAAGCCAATCTGCTGTTAGTCACATGATGATGGGCTCGGCCCCAAGCATGAGATGAAGGCATTACAGGAAGAACGTGCGCTACCCCATAGGTTTTCATACCGCAGCAATATACCACCAAATGTCCACAGTTGATATAACATCAGGCCTGGCTCCCCATGGGCTTTTCAGTGAGGTAATTGGAGTTTATTCTTTGCTTGGCGTTAAAGTGAAAAACAGAAACAGTCATGAAGGGCCATTGTGCTTAGGGGTTACTTAAACATCTGCATCACTGTCGTAATTGAACTATCTTAGGAGTGATTATTTTGTTGTCCTGTGACCACTTTACGTAAGACACTTTGGTCTAAAATCATAGAATAACTGAAAATTGTCTTCCTGAACTCTATTTCCACCTATACCAGCTGTGGCTCTTGGCCAGTTTAAAGACTTAGCATGTATCAAGAGCCTTGGGATCTCAAGCTAAAAAATGCTCCAGAATAATAAGTAGACTGAGTAAAAATAGGTCAATAAATAAATAAAAAAGTAAACACTGTCTAATAAAGAAAAATATGCTCAGTAAACTTTTTTTAATTGCCAATGAATGAGGGCTTCGGTCATTCAACAGAAGGGCGTGAGCTAGAGGGAGCCATAGGACAAAGGGAGCTGGGGCTGAGCAGGCAGCACAGATCAAACAGGCAAAACCACCTCTCTTTGCTAGACTTTGGATGACAAACTAGGTTAATTGCATTAGTCCCCTGTTCAGCTGTTCCTAGAAAGTGAAGTATCTTGTGAATCACAACTCTCATGTGGGATTAGAAGAATATTCTCACTTAAGAGTTTTAAATGTTCCTTATAGCAAGGGTAGAAAATTAAGGTTTGCATTGTAATGATGAATTCAAGAAAGGGAAATATTTACTTTTTTCCTTCTCGTTGTTATTTCAAGGCAGTCAGCTCAGTCTAAATTTAAATAGTCAAACATTGTTGGGGTTTCTTCATGTGAACAAAGGTGTAAAAAATATCCTTTCAGATGGAATGAAATATTTTATTCCTTATTTTCGAGAATGTTTTCTTTCAATGTTGTGAGTGTTTTATAAGGAAAAATAAAATGGTTTGATGTTACAAAACAAAAGCTAATTTCCGTATGAGAAGCTGAAATAACTGTTCTGCCAGGACTTTTAAAATCCTTGGCCTTCCTATACACTGAAAAAACTGATAAAACCAGAATGAATTTGCAAAGCATTTTAAGGTTACAAATACTGCTTGTTTTTCTAAAGAAATGTGGACAAAGCTTCATCTAACTTTAATACCGAGAAGTCCAAACTAATCTAGAGATTTATAGCAAGGTGGCACTTAAAAGAAGCATAAAACTTTCCTGTCTTTTGTTACGTAAATAGAAAGGTCCTCAGTGTTGTTACCATTCCCTATGACCTACAAGGTGTCAGAGAGAAAATGTGACCTCTGCAACACATTCCTCTTGAATAAGGACAAGAAAATATCAAGCAATATTAGCGTCTGGAAAATGAGATCTGATGATTCAGCTGCTAGAGGAACTGTGTCTTGGGACAGCATGAAGTCTATCCCTGCCTTTCATGTCAGTTTTCCTCTGCTGTAGCATTGTCAATCAGTCAGATCACTCCCATACTTCGTTACGTTTTCATGGTGATTCTTTCCTCCAAAGTTAAAAACAATCCTGCTCCGATGTTGAAGCATGTGGAGAAGAAGGATATGTAATGGCCTGGAGTTATCTGCCTGCTATATGTGGATGTAGGTACCCCAAAAGGGTATTCATTCACTTTGTTCTGATTGTTGTAGTTGAGATAGTACAGTAGCAACTGGGCTAAGTCGCTTTCCCCAGTTATTGTCAGTAAATCAAGCCGTGCTGCATCGGTGAGCTTTTAAACCATACCACAATTTGCTACATCTCCAAAATTATCCTAATAAACAATCCCAAAGTAAGATGCTAACACATACATATCTACTCAACAGCAATTTCTATGCTTAATATTGTTTTGCTTTTACTTTTACAGCTTTTTGGAGAAAAAGAGATATTAGCTGGTGAATTGACTTCACTGATGCAGGATGATATTTGTGACAATTAGACGTTTACCTGGACAAGCATGTAGAGGGACAGTGGGTTTTGTACTGGTGACCTTCTGCGAAATCAAGGCAACAGACATGACAAATCTGTAAAAGTGCTCGCTTATCTGTACTTCATGGCTTTCTTCTTCACTTGCTACTACAGCCTCTAGGTCCAAGGTGCAGAGTTCCCACTTACTCGGATTATTTCACATAACAGAGGCTTGTAACAATACTCTTTGATCAAGTGCCAAATCTTGAGTAGTTTCAGAAAAATGCAGTTTAGCCTTTGGTAGGGTTCTAAAGCGTATTTCCTAAAATGCAGAATAATTTTACGCTGGTTTTATCATGACAGCTCCTGGAGTTTTATACCTGGTTTCCAAAAATGAAGACGAGGAAATCCATAAACCTGTAAGTAGAATGTTGCAGTTGGGACAGGTACAGAACTCAGTTCTGCAAGGGAGCATCGAGCTTTATGCACTCTACAGCAGCCACTTTC
>NW_010425929.1:0-248 GCF_000710305.1 Buceros rhinoceros silvestris | reverse complement strand
AGGGGAGCATGTAGCTTTAGCCACTCAACCCCAGCCACTTTCGGAGCTTCCATTGATCATTCACTGCCTGGTGACTTCTGCAGAGGAGTGGCGATCCTAGAGATAAGAATCTGCTTCTCTGCACAGCCTTGCCCAGCCCACCCTGTCCTCCCTGTTAACTGGAATCATGCAAAAGTTACATTAAAAAAAAAAAATCTTCCACTTGCTACTATTTCTTTTCTTCCTCCTTTTAATTCATCTCCCATTCT
>NW_010425928.1:0-1999 GCF_000710305.1 Buceros rhinoceros silvestris | reverse complement strand
ACTGCGCGGCTGTCCGCACCCCAGAAGTAAAAAGACATTAATACGATTGTCTTTTTCTGAATTCTAAACGCAAGTGACTATGTACGAATGCCCATGAAAAGGCAAGAAGCTGAACGCACCTTCCAGGTTCCTGTTCTGCCTCAAGAAGCTGCCGCGGAGGCGCGTACCTGTCACGAAACGTGCAGGTCTGGCTCGGGGAGCTCGCGTGGTGCTGCCCGATCGGTACCTCGGCCTGGGGTCAGCTCTTGCTGCGGGCAGGGCAGTGCCTGCTGACCCCCAGCAGCCCCACGGTTGGGGGGCGGATGCTTTTAAACACGCGCATTAGGAACTCACTCGGGCTGGAGAAGTGCCGGCGTGGCTGTGGGGGTGTGAAGGGGCAGAGAACTGCCTCGCCAGCTCTTCCCCAGCTGTACCATGGGCCCTCATAGCTTGATGCACTCTTGTTTGAGCTGCTGTTTGCCAAAAGGCTGACAGACAAACAAGGCAGTTGTGGCTTACTGTGTGAGAAGTGCGGTTGGTTTGGTTCTGCTGTACGTAGACAATACTGTGCTGCAGTGAATGTGCCACAAAAAATCTGTGAAGGTTCTGCCCAGTTGAAGTTCATGGGATTAAAATCCTAACTGGGTATCAGAAACTCAGCTGAGGTGAGTTCCCCTCTAAGGGACTTTTCTACATCATTCATTTAGTTTTAAGTTCTCCCACTTAGTCCCTGCTGGTAGTTAAGCATTGTAGAACATTGCTATAGTAATTAAAAACAACAATAACAACAAAAAAACACCATTATCCTGGTGATTTCAATGGAGATCTTATCAACACAGTGTTTGAAACGGCATCAGTCTTCATCTACACTGACCCTCTCGACAGACTGGAGGCAGGCTAGATGATGATGATGATGATGATGACGATGGTAGGACTCTTCAAGAAAATGAGCCAAACGTTGCCAAGGCCAAGGGCTAAAGGGCAGTTCTGTGCAGGGACCCCTGGGAAAGCAAAACCACCACATCGAGTGACCCCCCCGTCAGATCAAGTTCACCACTCCTCTACAGCGGGGCCATCAGGCCATCAGGGTCAGGTCTCTCTCAAGCAGCAGCTGGGTTAGCACATCCCCGTCCTGACCTTGTTCCTACCCAGTGAAGCAAACAACTCCCGGGAACTCACACACAAGATGAAACTCACACACTGCTCCTAGAGTGGGTATTTTGTGTTGGTATTTCTGCTCCACCAGAGATCCCTGGCAAAGGGGGTCTTATTTCATAAACAAAGTATTTCATTGCATAAGGCAGTTACGACTGAGCCACCCTCGGCGAGGCGGAGCAGCCGTCCCGCTGCGCGAGTCCATGCCAGCACACCTGCCTGGGGAGGGCTGCTGGCCGGCGGTGGCAAGAACCGGGCCCTGAGCACAGCCTCACTTTTTGTCCACCCAGACTTGTAAGACGAAAGCGTGGAGCAATCCGGTGGAGAGCGGCTCAGACAAGGCATACAAACCAAACCAAGGAAGCCACAAACAAAGCGGTGACATAAAGACCCAGCCTGCACTCAGTAGCTGGGGTTCAGATAGTATTGAAGGAACGATGTTCCCCGACTGAAGAGGAATATTTACACGGTAAATTGAAACCCTATAGATTCTAGTCCTCACAACATGAATGTTAATAGCTTTAACGGCTGAAACAACCCACTGAAATGTAGCGCAATAGTCTTAAGTTCAAAATAAATCAATGCATAAGTGTTTCAGAAACGGGACTTCTGTTTTAGTATGTTCTTACGGGGGTATGTTTTTATTCTGTTTAAGTACCATGCAGAATTATGGAGGAGTGCTCTACGAAAGTAACATCTATCCTATCACGTCCCCGTCCACTCGGTTTTCTTATTTCCAAATCTCACCTCCTGCACTGAAAACCACACTTACCCCAGCATAACCTTTTCGAATTTCTTAAAAGGCAGCGCTCGAGTGGCGACCCAGCAGCGCGGACCCCAGGCCGCCCAGGGGGGTGAGGCGCCG
>NW_010425927.1:1100-1655 GCF_000710305.1 Buceros rhinoceros silvestris | reverse complement strand
GGACGCTGTGCGGGGAAGAGGGGTCCTGGGGAGGAGGGAAACCAGCAGGCAGCAGAGCAGGTAGGAGCGCAGAGACGTCCCAGGCCATGGCGAGCTGGTAGCTCCAGTGAGGGCCAGGCTGGGAGTCTGGATCCTGTGGCTCATCACTGCCGTCAGCGAGGGCCGGTGAGCACAACTCGGGGGTCCCACCGCCACCTTCCCATGCTGCCCACCTCAGCGTGTTATCCCCGAACTGGGGGAGAGGGACGGGCAGCATGCACTGACCCCAGCCCCGTCCCAGCGCCCGACACCCCGGCACACTGACCTCATCCACCACCAAGTTGTCTTCGCTTTTGTCTGCGTCGCTGCCCTGAAACACAGGGGACGGTTGGAGCCACAGGGGCTGAGCTGCCCTCGCTCCTGCCTGGGCAGTGCCAGAGACGTGGGCAGCTCTGCTCATCACCCTGCAGGAGGGGATGGGGATGCCCCAGCCCCAGGCTCACGTAGTCTGTAACAAAGTCCTTCTCCTCCACCTTCCTCTTCTTGCTGCTGCTCAGGTACTCGGAGATGGCTCCT
>NW_010425927.1:648-885 GCF_000710305.1 Buceros rhinoceros silvestris | reverse complement strand
GCCGGGCTCCCAGGACAGGCAGCGCCAACACAGGGCTGCGGCCAGCTCCCGGGACACAAAGGGCCCCAGTGGACAAGGACGTTGCTGGGGGGGGTGGCGTGGTTTGCCTGTGAGGAAGGGTCCCCATGGGCAGAGCACCCACCCACACTGTGGGCTGGGGCCACGCTGTGGCTGTTCCGGCAGCAGCGCTTAGCCGGGGAGCAGCCCCCCTCCCCCCCCCCCCACCCGCCCCATTGG
>NW_010425927.1:0-501 GCF_000710305.1 Buceros rhinoceros silvestris | reverse complement strand
GCCCCCGTCCCCCCCCGCCAACCGTCCACATTGGGGGTCCCAGCCCAAGCCCCCAGAATTGGAGGGAAACAGCGCAAGAGAAGGAAAAGGCACTTACAGGGCCGGGGTCTCGCTCTGTCACCGTGGCAATACGGAGGCACAGTGGGAGGAGGAGGTGGAGGAGGGAAGGAGGGACATGTTGAGAGCCCCCAGGGTGCTCCACTGCTACAGCAGCAGGGTGGTCCTGGGCCCCCACCAGGGATGACCCCCCCAGCTCACACCACTGCCCTCCCAGGAGGAGCTGCTCGGGGAGGATGTTCCCCACCCTCATGGCCAGCAAGCCCCCCACTCCGCCAGCCCAGTCCTGAACCCCGAGGCATGGACAAGTCACCCCCGCCCAGCCCTGGACCCCAAGCGGGAAGGGTGCAGGGAGCAGAGGGAGCCCCGGGGCCCAGCACCACCCGATCCCAGGTTTGTCTGCTGCCAGGAGGGTCACACCAGCCCCAGCCCCCCGCCATGGCT
>NW_010425926.1:0-746 GCF_000710305.1 Buceros rhinoceros silvestris | reverse complement strand
TCAGGGCCCTTTGAGGACCCTCGAGACCCTTCAAGGTCTTTGGACCCTCAAGACCCTTCAAGGACCTTCAGGACCCTTTAAGGACATTTGGACCCTTGAGACTCTCAAGACCCTTCAAGGACCCTCAAGACACTCGAGACCCTGTAAGGACCTTTGGACCCCCAAGACCCTTCAAGGACTCTCGAGACCCTTGAGACCCTTTAGGGACCTTTGGACCCTCAAGGACCATCAAGACCCTCAAGACGTTTAAGGACCTTTTGACCCTCGAGACCCTTTAAAGTCCTTTAAGGACCCTCAAGACCCTTTAAGGTCTTTGGACCTTCAAGACCCTTTGAGGACCTTTGGACCCTTGAGAACATTTAAGAACCCTCAAGACCCCTCAAGGACCATCAAGACCCTCAAGACATTTAAGGACCTTTGGACCCTTGACACCCTTTAAGGTCCTTCAAGGACCCTCAAGACCCTTGAGACCCTTCAAGGTCTTTGGACCCTTGAGACCCTTTAAGGACCTTTGGACCCTCAAGACCCTTCAAGGACCCTGGAGACCCTTTGAGAACCTTCAGGACCCTTTAAGGTCTTTGGACCCTCGAGACCCTTTAAGGACCCTCAAAGCCCTCGAGACCCTTCAGGGACCCTCCAGGACCCTCGAGACCCTCCCGGGCCCTTGGAGGTGGGCGGCCCTCGGTCCGGGGGGGCTCTGGGTGAGGAGCCCCCGGGGTCCCGCCCCGCCCTGCCCCGTCCCGCCG
>NW_010425925.1:404-745 GCF_000710305.1 Buceros rhinoceros silvestris | reverse complement strand
TCCTGCCCCCCCCACGTCCCCTCCACCTGCCCTTCAAGTGTAAGTGGAGATCGATCCACTGTGACAACGTCCTCTGAGTCACATTCTCGCCTGCAGGAGTAAAGGGCAAAGGCCAAGTTCTTAGTTTTCATAGAAAACTAATTAGAAGACTCCATTGAAAATAGGTCAATAAAGCTGATCGGGGCTGCACAGAGGGAGACATTAAAACCCCTGTGACCTTTGCTTGGAGCAAGTGGGCTGGGGCTGCCCTTCCTCGCGGGAGCTGCCCACTCTATGCCAGCTGGACGGCTGTGTCCTGTCACCTGGTGGCACCGCGGTGCTGGGCAGGTCCCGTGGGCAGC
>NW_010425925.1:0-236 GCF_000710305.1 Buceros rhinoceros silvestris | reverse complement strand
TGCGGTTGCTGCACGGCTGGGTACGGCTCCTGCACATCGTGGTGCTGCTCTCGCGCTGGCTCTGCTGCCTGAGGCAGGGCGGGTGTCCCAGCACCCTGGGCAGAGCGGCGCTGGCTCCAGCCTGTAGCGGAGCTGCTCCAAGTGCAGTAGTGACTGAGCAGGTACAGCGTGCCGGGCTGCAGGGCAGGGTGACAGATGCCAGTGGGACGTGGTGGTGACTGCCGCCCCGCATCAGG
>NW_010425924.1:18067-18625 GCF_000710305.1 Buceros rhinoceros silvestris | reverse complement strand
CAGCCTTTGCCAGTTCTGTCTCTCAGCAATGTCCATGGCCAGCTGGATGGCTTTGACCTCCCTGATCCCAGCAATGAAGCAACCACCTCAGGATCGATTCATCTGGATGCCTGCTGAATTCCTGCCTAACATTTCTCAAGTCCTTCCTAGAGAAAGGTTGAGTATTCTCATCCTCATCCTCCTCCTCATCCTCTGAGGGTGCAAACCCAAACAGTCTTGGTTTATCTCGCGCGGGACTTCATCTCTCAGAATGGCTCGGTAGTGTGTCACCAGGCTGATCATCCAGTGTCGAATCCCCGTCCTCTTCTTGGACTTCCTCTTTTGGGACTTCCCCTTCCCACTTCTTCACGGGGGCAACTTCCAGTCGTTGTGGTGGAGAGGTGGCAGCAGTGCTTGTGTGGTGCCCTCTCTTGATGATAAACCACACCAGGGCAACGTTAGAGATAACTGATACAAACAGAGTTCTCAAAGTTATCGACAACAGAGAATTCATAGAACCTCCGTTTTCAACTGCTATTGACCCAATGTCGAATGGAGAGGTGTCATTCCTCATTATCA
>NW_010425924.1:2376-17978 GCF_000710305.1 Buceros rhinoceros silvestris | reverse complement strand
CATTACCAACCAACCAAGTAGAGGCCACCCCACTAAAAGTCCGAATGCAGAGTAAAACACTCTCTTTGCAACATGTCCCATGCCAGTAATGAATAAAACAGCACCGATTATGAGCAGATACTGGGCTATGCCGGCTGATGATTCAGGCAGCAGAGGATACAGCATTTTTATCATGAGCCGCTAAAAAGCCTCATTCAGGATCCCACTTAGGTCCATCCCTGTTACAAGAACCACGTTTGTTTCAGTTTCCGAGAATGTAAAATATTTTCTTCGATCCCTGTACGGGCCACCAAAAAATGTTAAGGGTCAAGGGACCAAGGTAACAACTCCTCGAATTCCTTAACGATACCCTCTGCCTCGCTAGAGTCAGAAGGAGTTTAAAGGGGAAGAAGAAATTCACACCTCGGTTTGCATTTGGAAACTGAAACAAAACTTAATAAACAATAAAACCACACAACTATACACTGCTATACACATGTACAACCGAGAAAGAGGGGGAAAAAACGAAGAAGAGGGGACTTAGATAACCAAAGCTCTTAACAGTCTTGTTCAAGGTCAGTGCTCTTGGCAGACACCCAGCAGCGAGGTGGGAGTGAAGACTCTGCAGCTGCAGACAGAGAAAGTAGAATTCTTCTCGCGGCGAGACGGGGCGGGGAGAAACCCCCGCGCAGCCGCGGCGAGACGGGGCGGGGAGAAACCCCGGCGCAGCAAGGAAATTGCAGGAGAACTCTCGGCACAAAACGACAGGGAGTTCGAATATTCTCACCCAATTTCAGACGAGACTCACGGCAGTAATAGTTCACAGTCTGTGATCCTCAGCCATCTGGGGGTGCAGGCCCTCAGCTCTCGACCTGGGCTCGGCCTGGTCCCTTACTGGCAGATTTGTGGCGGTGCCACCTTCGTGCAGCGAGTCCAGAAGCCCAAGAGAGAGACACTCCCCCGGCCTGCTGCTTTTAAAGGCTCCCGACGTAACGTTTCACCTGACCCCCTTAACCAATTAAATGCAGAATTATCGTATTTGCATGGAATAATTCTATTTGTCCATTACCCAAAACAAGGAAGTTTTAGCTCAAACCAGGACAACAGTGTCTTAAAAGGACCTTCAATCCTTTTGCCTAAGCAAGTCACCAGTTCCATCCATCATGTGCTGAACTCTCACCAGCAGGTAACAGCCAGGACACAGCTGGGAATACACACACACATACACACACATTTTGCCTCCAGTTTCCTCCACTCCATACCTACAGGTAAAACCAAGCTGAAGGAAGGTTGAATTGCCAGAGGGATGAACTACCCAACTTACTTGGGACACATAGCCACGAAGAACTTTTACTCAAAAAGACAGTCTGTTTATCAAACTCATTAAATGGATGCTATAATAACATTAAATTAATAAAGAACAATCAAGGAGCCTTTTAACAAGATGATGATACTCAAGAAGGATCAATGAAGGCTAATGGGTACTGCTCAAACGTAGGAACTGCTCAAACGACAGTCTGCATCTGGGCAGACTCTCTACATATAGAGAACCACAAGTTTAGACTCAAGTCTGACAGCTTTCCTTCCTCCTCCTCTTCTTCTCCAGAGTCTCCCCCCTGGAGCCAGCCATCCTCCTCTGCTCATCACCCACATGAGAGGCAACTCACGATAAACACAATTTCCTTTTTGATTAGTATGTTTGCTTTTGTTTCTCTGATGGGATTGACAGCTTTTTTCCTCTGTACTCAAGTGGGAGGAAGACAGAACTCTAATGAATGCTGCCAAGTAGACTGAAAAGTGAGCAGCAGTGACTTTCAGTGTAAATACTTCACCACCACAGCAGGTTAGATATTAAAAGCTGAACCCAGCTCTCTTGGTAGTATTTTTAGCACCTGGCAGTATATTTTTGAACTTCTTAAACACTTGAATAAATACATTTTTAATGAAGTCCTATCTCACTTGAAATATGACTCCAGCTTAGTAATTATAACCTAAAAAAGAATAAAGGGAAGATCTGAAATACCCATAACTTGATACTACTTTTAGTATTACTGTGACTGTTAGTTTTGTGTTCTGTTGTTTGCAGAGTCCGCACGCAAAACCTTGTTTAAGTGAAGCACCATGAAGTCTGCAGCTGCACCACCATGTCTGAACTGAAACTCATGGTCTCTTAGGGAAGAGGAAGCCAAAATGACAGTCAACCCTCATAACTGCTACTACAATTTCAATTCATGCCCTACCCTGACAAGTTTACATCTTGATAAATTAAAGACAGAAAAACTAAAACTTAACAGTTATTTTTAAAAGTGGTGTGTACTTTTAACATCTGCTGTAACTACCATTATATTGTGACTGATCTTTAAAAATACCTGCTGGAAAACACACAGGCTATTTTTTTTCCCTTGCTTCCCCATTGTAAGTGATTATTCATCTTCAGTTTTAAAATGGCTATAATTAAATATACGTGAAAAGTTGCAGAAGATTCTCCCATTTTCAGTAACATTTCCTCCTCTTGCATCAGAGAATTATTTCAGGAACCACAAATTCCTTTCTATAAAGTCTTAAGTATTTATAGGCAGCTATTATGCATGGAAGAATGCACCAGATAAGTACTCTGGGAGGAACAGTGGATTTAGTCATCTAGTTTATTAGAAAAAATCCCACAGAAAATGGTAAATTTTTTATAAACCAGTGTGGAATTTTGAAACTCCCCCTTGAAAAGTTCTCAACACCATTTACTGCTGCATTTGACTATGGTAACATATCCACAGTCATGCTCCCTTCCATGACTCCTCAGCCTGCATTAAAGGAAGCGATGTTCATAGCATAACATCATCCCTGTTTGACTATTACGTGTCCCTCGCTGATGCTGCAGCTTTGTGAATTGATCTTCTAGTAAAACATATTGACAAAATACCCAGAGGAGGCTCTGGACCAATAAGCTGCAGAAGAGGCATATGAAATTTAATGCGTCCCACTGATTGTTTGGAGATCAATCTGAACAACAAATGGAACATGTGACACACACCACCTAGGGCGGTTTCCTAATTTAAGAGGCTCTTCACTGTCTGCATTATTCATAACATGGCACAAACAGGAGCAAGTTACGTACAGAGTGAACCCCATACAGGTACAGTGCATCACCAGCCAGGCAGATTTGCACAGGAAAACACGAGATGCCAGAACCAGGCTCCTTATCATCTCGTAAACATTCCAGCAAGCTGCACTGCACCGATTTTCTGAAGACTGGAGCCATTTGCTAAATTAAGTAATGAGTGGCATGCCATACAGAAAGTGTTCTGAAATCAGTGGGCTAAAAACTACTAATACAAAATTAGTACTAAGGAAATATTTTGGTAGATCTAGTTGCATGGAGCCACCAATTAAAATTAAAAGTCACCAGTGCCTCAGGAATAGAAATCACAGACTTGTACATCTATGAGAACATACATATATACAAACAGAAAAAAACAAGAGAAAAAACATTCATTGCTTTCATTTAGATTTACCCTGGAATGAGCACTGAACCTTTTCCCTACCTACCAAATCTTTTCAAGGTGGACTTCAATTTAAAAAATAATTTTTGGAAGCCAATACTTCACTAGTTTTTAAAACATTTAAAATAGCAGGAGTGAAAACACAAGACATAACTAGCCACTTGATAACACAGAGCAATCCGTTTGAACTTACTTTATACTCCCTGCAAAACTAACCTGTGAATCAGAAGTGACACCTTTAGTTGGATTTTGGTGCTTTGGAACAAAACCCAAGAGCAGAAAAGGAACACGCACAGCCCACACTGAGGTGTGCTCACCACTGCCTTTTCCACTACCACATCCTTCTCCTACAACCTGTTTCTGTTTGAAGATTCTTTGGACCATGTAAAAAACATTAAATATTTACATTGACTCTCCCATCCCTTGCTAATTTAAATCTTAATGTGATCCTATTCATTACTCCCTCTTCTCCTTCACTCTCTCATTAGTGCATAATTAACATTAACGAGAATTAGTGACTGTGCATGCAACACAAACTGTTTTATTCTGAATTTATTTAGGGGAGCTTTCTCATGAGGAAACTCAGTGCTCACTACTCTAAAGAATGAAAGTTTTGTTATATAGTGAAGTATGTCATTAGCAAGCCAGATTTAGACCCCCTTGTAACCACAGAAGCACACAAAACAGCTTCTCACATGGATTTCCTACCCATTCTGCATCTCTGCTACTGGCACATACTTGGAATCAACAAAAATCACAGACAGAAAACAAAAAACAAACAAAAAACTTAAGTCACTTTGAGGTGCAACATATACTAAAAATTGTACAACTGAGACACTGAGCTGTACTCTTTGTATGACAGGACCATACTGTTCTCAAACTCCCTAATTCTTTACATTCTTACAGAGGCCTTTGTACTTCCATGACATCCTACTTCAGCATATCTACTGCTGCTTCTATCAACAAAGCATAAAAAGCAATATCCTCTATACACGTAAGGACATAATGTTAAAAAAATATGCTTCGAAGCACCACAGAAAAATTACCAGCACATTCATTATACAATATAGGTCCAAAAACTCAGTAATACTTTATTTCTATAAATAGTCAACTGCAGTAGAAACTTCATTAATCTAACAAAAGGCCAAAGGCACCCACATGTATGTAAGTAAACTCCAGCAACAGTCAAAAAAAGAGCTGGATGCTCCTAATGGGAAAAAAAAAAAAAAAAAAAAAAAAAAAAAAAAAAAAAAAAAAAAAAGAGGAGGAAGGGACAAGACAAAAAACCCAATAATAAGATATAATTAGTTTGATCATCCAATGCACTGTAGCAAAAAAAAAAGAAACAAACAAAACCCATGGATTTCAGTGCTACAACTTCTTGCTATCTGTTGCCAGTCCTCATAAGGCAACAGAAATGCTTGGGCTGCATTGGAGTTTCTCCACTGTTTCCCAGAAACGCTGCCACTGTGAAGCTGCATGCTTCTGTACCACTTACGCGGTACAGAAAAGATGAATGCTAGCTATAAATTGGTAAACCCAAAATTCCTCCCAAAATGTCCACCATAAAGACAACAGTAAACCTTGCAATCAAAGCGTTCACCCCTGCACATGCTCCCCAAAGCCTGCCTCTACTGCTGGGACATCCCCAGGATCATGGAGAAAAAAGAGGGCATAAGGAAGAACTTATTCTCACAAATGCGCATTAAGCAATCCTTGGGGCGGGAAAGTGTTTAATTCCTAGACTCTTTCTCTTTCAAAACTGGGACACATCAGGACTTTGAAGTCTTAAAAAAATCCCCACAGTAGACACCCCCAATCCCACGGAACTGTGTGTGCCAGCAGCAAGAAAAAGAAAATTCCCTACTTCTATGTAATCGTAAGTGACTTTGTGTTTAATTTTATTTCCATTAAATAGCTCCCTTTACTGAGAAAAAGAGTACCAGCAAGGAGTAGGTACCGGAAAAATGCAGCAAATTACACCAGTGACTCAGGCTGGCAGTAGTACAGTCAGGAAACAGACAGAAAGATCAGTTTCCCTTCTGACACGCTCCTCCCAACTTCCTTAACTGTATTAAAAGCAAAATATGTAAATCATAGGAAGAAGGAACAGCCATGCCATTATAGACTTTCACCAATACGAAACCCACTAGTAAAGAAGTTTGATGGCTCTTCTACAAGAAGGGAATAAATTGCCGTCAGGAAAGAAGCTGCTGCAGTGTCCTTTCTACTGCTTGAGTTTGTTCTTTAGTTCTAGCTCGTAGAAATAGCAGAACATATCTGTGTGTTCTCATCATAACTGTTTTGTTGCTATTAATAAGCAAAACCAAATGATTACATTTAGCACTCTCTTTTTTTACTCCCTTTAATATCACAGTATTTAACATAATGATGACAAACAGAAACATTTACTGTAAGTTGTCCTGGTACTTCTGAGACTACAGTCTAAAAACTAGTTATGACAAAATACTAAGAACCATACACAGGAAATTACCCTCAAACAGCTAAACAGACTCAATTGCTTAGAATTAATATATCAGCAGTCAGTAACGACACTGCTGCAGGTGTGTTTATCAGGTAAGATCATCCATTAAGAATTTGTTTTGATTCCTCGTGCTTCTGAATTCATACTGAGCAGTGACTTATGAAAGCAGACTGCATATGAATGATAGAGCAAACCGTGATTTATACCTCAACTACATGCCTTTCTATAAAGCTTTGTAAACACTAGAAAACCATGATTCTTTGCAGAAACTCTCAGAAAATGTTAGTCTTAAGAAAAATGTGTTTTTTCCTACTGCTTTGTTTCAGTTGTGAAACTGTCCCATACTGAATCGCATATTACTTTAGAAGAGAGCAAGACTAA
Source organism: Buceros rhinoceros silvestris (assembly GCF_000710305.1). NCBI lineage: Eukaryota > Metazoa > Chordata > Aves > Bucerotiformes > Bucerotidae > Buceros > Buceros rhinoceros. The sequence goes on along the minus strand of NW_010425924.1, from coordinate 11,636 downwards.
TAAAAATGTTCTTACAGAATAAGCTGTCAGTAGCCATTTGCTACTGCAACTTCTTATTATACCTGAAGTACAGTCATACGGTAATAGATTCAAATAAATATAAGCACACATTTATATACATCATGTGTCTTACATTGTCTGGATAGAAAAAAGTTACATGAACCCTACAGTTTTAATTCCAAACTTTACAAAAGCAAATAGCCGCAAGGTTCAAATGAAAGGTTGGAGGGAAACCAAGCAGGAAAACATCTGGATTTCTGTTGTGTTGACACCCTTGATGTTAGCTCAAAAAACCAAAAGCAAAAGCACATTTCTTACCTTCACCTACCATAGACACTCCTATGGACATGCCCATAAACTTGCTTTTGGTCCATACGTGAGCATTCACACACATTTTCTTCTCTTTGCATTCACAGTAAAAGCAAGATACCGGTGGATGATGAGATACTTGTTCAGCTACAAACCTCAGCTTGTAGCATGCAGACTGGTCCTGGACAAACTCCTTGGCTGGGTCCTTAGAAGCCGTGGAGGCACCATTAGTCCTGAATGCTTTCACTTTATCTTTAGGCACATCCCACGAGCAATGAAACGTTTCACCAATTATGGGGTTATAGGGCTTCTTGGCAACTGCTCCCTTTCGGCCTTCATGAAAAGCTGTTAGATAATACTCCACAAAGCAGATAATTCTTTCCTCAGGAGTGGCTCCAGCTGCAATTGACAAAAACAGGTCTGGATGGGCCATGAAATTTGCATACATCTCCAGCAGGGATCTTTTCTCCAAAATAAATGTTGGAAGCACTACCTGTATGCAAAGCAGACAAAGGCAGATATGATTTCCCCATGATCATACTACAACGGGGGAAGGGGTGGGGGGAGCAGTTAAGATAGCTGCAATTCTGGCCCTGCCAAGCTTCGGGACAGCATATCTTCCTGCCCCGCCAACAGCCATTTCATTTTCTTTGCAGTCTAAATAATGAGCAAAGGAAAAAGCAGCAGCCTTGAGAGCCATGCAGCTGCTTCCTATTTCATTATGATTCTCAACAGCAGCTCACACAACAGGGATGGGCTGTTCTGCTCATGTGGAAATCTGCCTTTTTCTCTCCACTCAGTTAACCAACCAACCAACCTTTGTTTTCCTTGTTTATAGGACATAAAAAAATACTTTTGACTTAAACTGATTTACACCAAACATCAACAAATCCACCTAATCATAACCCTGCAAAAATGGACAGGCACAATCTCCCAAACCACTAGAAAAAGAGTATTTTATATAAACACACACATTACCAACGTTTAAGTGCTGGAGAGTGTAAGGAGTACATCTACTCATTCTGTCAAACATCTGGGCTCCCAGTTTCACTCCTGGGCCCGTGACCACCCACTGCATACGTCTTAAGTCCCCTCCAGCCTCTAACAAACCAAGCCAAATCTCAGGTGTGTTTCCAGGGATACAGCCTTGCCAAGGACCCTTCTCAAGAGGCTATAGGCAAGAAAACACTTCTGTTTGAATTCCTCTTCTCTACATAGCCATCCTCTGCGTCATGTCTCCTCCTATCTCCCACATCAAATAAATCCCTTGCCACCCCTACACTCTCCTGTCACTCCCAGCACCTGGCACATCCCTCCCTTTGAGATCGTACCATACCACTGTGGTGAGCCCCCGTGTGCTTTCATCTCGTTTCAGACAAGTTGAAACAAACAAAACCAAACTCTCATAAATGTCCTGGGACTGAAGAGGCTCCCTGGGGGGAGAAAACACCTGGGACTGAGCACTAGGCAGTCTGCACTGGAGGGAGCCAACCCTGAGTGATTTGAATAGTCTTGAGCAGCTCATCTAGCAATCCACTTAAGAATAAAACTTTGTTAAAAGTTTTCAGTGAAATATCCTGGAGGGACTCCCAGACAGACAAGGGCTACAGGACCCAAAATTTATTTCCTGTCCTCACTCACGCTCCATACCTTGTGCAGGACTGGCCTGGGGAGCTCAGAGGTTGCTCTTACGTGAGCAACAAGGAACTTCTGGCACACACAAATATGTCTAGAATCAGAGTGACCCGATGCCAGATGCTGACCAATTGAGCTGTACTCTATTAAAGCAACTCTGCTTTCGTCTTTAATTCTTCATTGCATTTAGTTTTTTCCTTTTCCAAAAGCAAGGGTTATTTACAGCAGGCAGGCAGGCAGCCACCCTTCAATCATAAAAACATTTGCTTTCCCCCCTGCCACCCCAGCTCGCTATTCTAAGTGGGACCAAAGCACAGCTCAGTCCTTTCGGATCCCACAGATAACGAAATAGAAGCTGTCAAACTTTAAATAATCATTTAGTTCTTTCCAAAGAAAACTTGTAAACAAGAAACATATTCCATGGCTCAAACGTAGTCTTAACAGCCACAGAAGTCAACGTACCACAACTGCAAAAAGATATCCAAAACGATACATGCTCATTCACTCTTCCATACATTATTTACACATATATAGTTTTTGATAGGCTAATAATTTTTTCAAGTTCAAATATAAATCAAGCAAACTTCTATCTGTAACATTCTTCTGACCCTACTCTGTAAGCCTTGAGGATTCTACATGGTCTCTGTTACTGCCCTAATGAGGCCCCAAAAGATGCAGGACCTTAATTCTACATGATGTGTGGCAAACTACTGAGTGCTAAAGACAGCCAACAGTCCCCATGGTGGTGTGATAGCAAGGGGCTGAGGAGATTGATTTTTAAAAGTGAAATCTAAGACTCTGGAAGGCAAAGTGAAATAGCAGTAGATTTTGAGGTATTTTTAGCTCTTTAAATAATTCTGTCTTACTTGCAGCATTCTCATTCTGACCAAATATTCATTATCCGATATAATCTTAAAAAAATGCAATTCAGCATTACTGACCCTCAATACAGGATCCTATTTTAATAGAAACTTTACACTCAAAGATCAGGTTATCAAAGGAGAAACTGACAGTAAAGTACATTTTAAAAAAATCACTTCTCTCTAGAAGTACTATCGTGACTATCATGAGTTCACTGCACAAACTTGCAAGGGCAGAGAAACTCATCTGAATAAACAGCATTTTGCATCTTGCTTCATCTGTTTCTCTCTAAAATGAGTGACCTTTATTAGCACACATGGAGGAAGAAAACTACAGACCATGTTTAAGATGATGCAAATTTTATGGTACGACATTAAGACCACTGCGGTTTCGTCCTGTTGACTTGATCATACAGTACTCTTTCAAGTATGAGCTGTGTGCTCCGCAGCTACATACTTACCACAGCCACTAAATAAGATGTTACGAATCATGGGACTCTTATTATTCAGTTTCAGGAATCGATTTAAAATCTGAACAGAGCTTGAGCTCCAGTTCAAATTATCTTGCTTTAAAAGCCCAACTACAATGGAAACTACATCCTTAACTGTAGTAAGAAAGGATCCACTACAAAATGCAGAGTAACTGAATTGTTTCCACCAAAGGAGGCAACCTATGTATGATATTTGAGTTTTAAATCTTACACATCTCCAGTTTAACAAAATATGCCTAGAAAATATTGCCTTTTACTAAATAATCTCATAGCCTCAAAATTTCAATATGCAATACCACCACACACTAACAAAACAAACAAAAAAAAAAGTCATACCGGTCAATTTTTTTTTTATTTGGCCCTATCTTGATTTCTGCAGAAATAAACAAAATACAAATAAGGACGTTTGGAAGTGTGCAGCATTCTTCTCGCCAGTGTTGAATAGTCATGCACTTGTGCTAGTACTCTAACTTCCAAAGGAATGAGGTTTACAACTCTTCTTCAGCCAAACAGAAGGCACCGTCCAGAAAAATACACTTAGGACTCATGTTCTTTATGTTGGCTTTGGACCAAACTACAATAATTTTTTTTTTTGTTATTGCATAAAAAGTTAAAGCTGAGTAATTTTTTCCTCTGAGAAAAAGCCAGCATGACAGCCATATGGACAAAAGAATCTCTCTAGAATAAATACCAAGTTGCTGAAGTCTGATGCAGAAAAATCTCCTGAATGCATTCCAAAATGTTAGAATAATCTCCGTTCTTATCCCTTCCCAGGTTTCAGGCGAAAAGGAAGTAGTTTAAAGGGCATTTTTGTGTTTTCATTGAGGTTAAAAAAAGGATACTAGTTCAAAGCTTGATCATAATCTCCTAGGTTAGAATTCACCTATACTTAATTAGATCTAAATGCAACTGAGAAAAGTAAGAGCATGACTTCTTAATAACAGAAATATTTATTCCTACTCCTGTTTACTGTGAAGCAAAACACAGGAGTCAGCACCATTCCCTACGTTTTTTTCAGAAATCTGACCAAGGTATCCCATGCTGAGATGTCTTTCTCTTAGAGGCAGAAAGGCTTTCCAGTGTCATCTGTGTCACTGTGGGAATAAAACAAGCTAACTTTATCCCACTTGTACTGTAAAATTACAAGGTAAAAGTATATTGCCAAGCAAATTATAAACTCATGACATTGTGAAGTAGCACAATGTTAATTTACAACATGTTCATGTTCTGCAGAATTACTGGCAGCCCTTTTACACAAAACAGCAGCCCTTTATTTTTAGCACGTACTAACTGTGGAGGGAAGGTGAGGGAATGCAGGGGAGTGATACCCATCTGTACAAACTGTTAGCATTAACTGCAATCCATTAGATACCATCTGCCAACAAATTTATCAGGCTGTCAGTGGTTTTTAGCATTATTTTTCTTTTTTTAGAAGTCCAAAGAACAAACAATGTAGAAGCGTATTTTTTCTCCAACAATTCCAATTTTAAATGAAGTTTAAAGTCCTGGACTCATCCAAGGCATCCGTTTTGTACTATGTTTCTGCTGCTGTGAACTGCTTACCCAACCTAATTCTCTAGCAGCTATTTAAGTCAAAGAGACCACTACAGAGTTTACCCTGTGCTGGCAAATCCCCACACAGATTTAATACTTCATTGCAGATGTTTCCGTTCACAGCCGATTTTTGCTGCTTAACTCCTTATTAAAAAGCACGGCAGTATGACATATTTCAAAAGCAAAGCACCTCCGCAAATTAAATGTGGCTATCCTCGCTGTGGGAAACTGATGTCAGCACCAGCAAGGTCAAGACTAACATAAGCAATACCCCATAGGAAAAGGAAAAGATGCTGTTTCCCCTGATATGGTACATGAAGGTAATGATTATGCATCCAGAACCAAAAGCCACCAAGGGCTCAGAGAAGTTATTTGTTCATGTGCGTATCATGTTACAATCCATAGCTCACAACAATAACCAAAGAAACAACCCTAGGGAAGAAGGTATAGGAAAATGGAAACATAGAAAACATCCTCTGCTATTAGCAACTACTGCACCACAACCACTTCCAGCAGAAGCTGATTAATATCAAGGCTATATGAAATCTGACTTTCGGAGGAATAATGAAAAATTCTAAGACGTGCAGCCAACAAATCAAGCTTTATCATCACGTGTCTGTGGCCCCAAGGGCCTCATATCACTAAGCCAATTTAATAAAAAAAGTAGCCAGCTGTCTTATAATTTTTTTTTTTAATCCTCAAAATGGTCAGAAGAGTGATGTGCACATGTGGCATGTCTCATTAATACTCATCATATGTGCATTCATGCATGACACAGACTAGAGAGAGATCTAACTCCGCCACATGCCTGTTCATCTTTTCAGACTGTGGGTATTATATACACACGTTCATGCATGCTTGTATTTTGCCATACTATAAATCTGATAATATTCATGATTATCCTCAAAACTGTGCTCTAAGAACATTATGTAAGAAATACGTTATCACATATATTTACCTTTCTACTTTTCTTATAAGTGCCTACACTTACTTTATTTACAGGAATTTCTCTTATTTACATTAACTGTGTGTCTTTGGGGTTTTGCCTTCTCTGCTGTGACAAAAAGATGATACTGAAAATCAGGGAAGAAAAGTCTTGTTCACTACCAAAGACAGAATGTTTTGAGGACTCAAGAACAACACATAAGGAATCTTAGTCTAGTTTAAACATTATGGACTCAGACAGCCTTAGCAAACCAACACAGAAAAGAAAAAGAGCTATGAAAAATTGAGGAATGAAAGGAAAAAAAAAATTGAACTGCATATAACCCAAGACATACTAAGAAGTGACAGGTATAAATTATTCACAAAGGAAACTATTAAATTCTTGTTCTATTTTGAACAAAACCATTTCTGTGCAGCTATTCAATAACTATACTTAGCGCAGGTCACAGGATTGCTCAGCCTTAAAAATCCAAGTATTTTTAAATACTGCCAACTGTTCCAGAGGAACAGACTTATTTTGTAAGAAAGTTACAGTAAAAATAGATTTTGATTAATACATAAGATCAAAAGAAAGCAGATGAACTCTTCAGAATATCAAAATGCCCATGAGAAAAATCTCCTGCAAAGCTATTTCACGCACAAGGGGAACTCCCGTCATTCAAAACTTCTTTTTATTTGTGGAGGGTGTGTCAGAATGAGCTTTTCTTATTTGTGGTTAGTGGATTATAGGGGTTTTAGGTTTTTTTAAGCAGAAAACCTTTGTGGAAGGAAATGGTATTTCGTATCTTTACAAAAATTCACGATTATTTATTAAGCCCCATGAGAAGGTTTCACCAGTATGTAGGACTATTCAGAAAGACACACTCCCTGCTTCCAGAACATGAACCTCATTTCCAGAACTAAAAGGACGTATGGGAAACTTCTCAGATACTGTAACTTCTCTGATCATACCAGTACGGAAACACTCATAACTGGTTCCAGGATTAGAACAATGCACAGAACATTAAACTGGTGAGCTGTTCAAGACACACAAGAACAGAGATACACTGAAGACTCTAATTTCTTTACCATCATGTGTTTTTTGAAGCTGCCAAGTAATGAAATGGAATTCAATCTACAAAGCAGTAACGAGCGCATATCTCCTTCACCCACACAATTGCCATTATTGTTCCTCAAACGCTCTGTGCAACCTGACTTACCACACATATGGGATAGATATACAACATAGAGTTGCTTTGTAAGACTTAGGGGGAAAAAAATGAAGCATTTCAGGGTTTTTTTCTTTTTTCTCTCCCTTCCCCCCACTCCACCCCACAACCTCTGAAGTATCTCATGGGTCACTTCATGTGAAAGCCTGCCTAGCAGGAGACAGCACTCCATAGCTCTCTTGAACCATGCCTTTATAAAAAGGCAAACTTCCTTGTCCACAGGGGCAAAACATGCTCACAGGAATTAAATGCATGCATGCACACACACATCGAAGTATGAGAAGAAGAAAAGATAGTGAACACTTATAAAAGAGATACAGAACCCATACCCTGGTAAGGTCCATGCCAAGTTTGAGCTGAGAAATGAGATGTAGAATTACACTGCGTTGATCATCCATGACTCCTAAATCCTCCTCTTCATTATCTTCAGTATCTGTCACTTCATCTTCAACTAGGATCAACTCAGAAGCTGAATGCTGAAATACAAAGAAACATCACCATCTGTACAAAAAGATACAGTTTGGTTTTCTCCACTATATTATGTTTAAAAATGGAGCTGTCTCAATGGAAGCAAAAACATCCTCTGTTAAAACCAAGAAATTATAAAAATTTAAAATAAAAGAATTTCAGTAATGGGTTCATTAGAGCATTTTGATCCTATCCGCAGAAAGTGAGCGGTAAGTATCAGATGCTAATTTACACATTACCTTCCCATAGTTATACTGCAGTGATGCCAGACAAAAATAGCAGCATATTAAAGTAATGGCTATTCTATTTATTAAATAGAAGTACACAGTTGAAAATGAGTCTTCTAGAGTTTGTTTCATAAATCTCTCCAGCAAACATTCATACTTAATACATCAATGTTGCATGACCTGATCTCACACTATTTTTTTTTCTTTTCCTCTAACCAACTTCCAAGTTACATATCTAAGAAAGTCAACACTACTAACTGAAGGAGATAAAAATAAAAGTAAAGCACACGTCTTTGAAGAAAAAAAAAAACAACCAAACCCGAAGACATTAGATTTTGGGGGGGTAAGGCATTACGATGAGGCTTTATGACATCTGTAACACCACACTGCTTCACAGCACAACAATGCCCATACTGCCAAGTTTTCAGACATACTGAAGACAGAGAGGCATCATGCTATCCTCCTACAAGAGGACTTTCACAGCAGAAAGGGATAATGATCTGTGGTACTTTATTTCTCCTCAGGTTTTACAATATATTACTAACAAAAATCCAAACAGGTGCCAGTTATTTTGTTCAATCCATTGAAATCAGTCCACATGCCTTCAGATAAGTACTTTGAAAAAGAAAGTTTGTTTATGTAGCTGAAAAATTTACAGTCCAGCATTTTATTATTGCCCAAAACTCTCATGATGTAAACAAGACAACGCTACCTGTAAAAGTTAGTGTTACTTCACACTAAATAACATTTATGCAGAAACAGCTAGTTCATTACATAAAATGAGAAATTTTTCATGTCACTGTGAAAGTCTTTAGAACCGAAGCTTCATTAAAACCAGCTGACATTCAGAATTGGGTTTCAAATATTTCTGAAGGATCACATTAGAGAGCCCTCAGGTGAACCACAGCTTGTATAAGGAGAGTCTCTGAAATTTAGTTACCACAGATGTTTCCAAGATTTTAATAAAGTGCTTTTTCTTTCTATTTTCTTTTTCTCTTTTCCTTTCTTTTTTTGTTAATTAAATAAATGTTTAGGTAGCCTTTCCCGAAGAAATAGCTGTTTAGTAAAATCCAAGGACATCTGAAAGACACTTTTACAATTACTTAGAGAATACAATATGTAGATTATATATAATCTACATTACATAGATTGCTGGTGAGCTGCAACCTCAACAGCTTGGAGCTTTTCAAAAGGACAAAACCACACTTTATTCCTCCCACTCCTGCAGAAAATAAAAGGATAGAACGATATGCTCCTTCCTCCCAAAATGCACAGAATTATTATCCAACTGATGCCTTACTGACAAGTTCAATTATCAGGAAACCTGACAACCACATACAAAATTATCAGTCAGGGAGACACAAAGCACCGAAGCTGGGCTCATTTGTACAGGCTATGATTCATTTGGAAGGAGCGTGAAAAAACAAACAGTATTATAACTTACAGTAGATGCTTCCACAGGAGGTTTCCCTTTGATCCAGCTTGACCTCATTGAGAACACTGAGCTACCAAATAAGCACTGCTGCTTCTATGAACCAGGCTTCTGACAAACAAGCTCCAGCA
>NW_010425924.1:0-2282 GCF_000710305.1 Buceros rhinoceros silvestris | reverse complement strand
AGCAGGAATTAATAGCACTAGAAAAAAGCAAGGGAATTCCTCTCCTCACTCCCACCTCTCCTTTTTGGTTTGGGGTTTTTTTGCGGGGGGCTATCTGACAAGTTGGAGAGTGTGCACTGGGTATCAATCTGCTCCTTGCGTTTCTAGTCACATGGCATTGAGATCAGTGAGCTTAACTGCACACAGCCCCTACTGGGAAATGGTGCTGCTGTTTCCCAAAGGATATCCTGGTGCGGGGTAAGTATGCGCGAGTGTGTACAAGTGTGTGAGAGAGAGAACATGCCAGTAGTTCATGCTTTCAAGCGAACACGTAAGAGCTGCATAACCTTTAGTTATTAAGAGCATCAGATAATAAACAACTTAGACATTGACAAGTTCACAGACTACATCATGTATTAAGAATTTTCTTTTTCACCTGAAGATTGGACAATCAGCCAAGGACAGAAATCCCGCTTTCTTCCTGCTAAATTGGTATTAGGTTTTCCATGTTTTTCAATGTTTTACTAACAAAATAGCAACTGCCTCTCACTGCTACTCTACAAAACGTGCACAGTGAGGGCAAGCAACCCTATCAACAGTTTAGGTGTTCAGGAAAGTCATGTTTGCATTGTTTTAAAAGAAAGGCTTTCTGCTCATCAGGGAGTACAAATACTATGTTTTATTAGGATCAATCGTGTTTAATGACCACTCTGCAATAAGGACTATAATTTTAATTATCTTAACTATCCCTTATTTTAAGAACATACACAAGAGCTCCAAAATTCCCACAACTCTATTATGAGTATTATCAACATACCAGTAACTTTCAGTGCATGTAGAATGTCTGCGTCTTTTCTCACTTTCCAAGAAAACAAGAACTTAAGAGGCAGGTTATAATTTATGTCACAGGAACTGAACAGCAATCATCCTCAGTAAGCAATATTCTTTCTGTATTTACCTCTCTTCTCATTAGCTAGTCTAGGTAATTACTGAATTGCTTTTTAAGAGCACAGAAAATACTTTTGTTTTTCAACTAATGCATATTTTCTTTAAAAAAAGAACAAACATGTAAGCACAACACAGGGTGTATGGGCATACAGCCAAATACAAAGCTACCATATCTTTAAGGCATCATAAGAATCCAATCATGTTTTTAATTCTGTCCTTCCACAGAAATAGTATGTAGTTTAGTAGTAACCAGTGTGTAAGCATTCAGTAGAATGCAAAAGATTATGTTGAGTGATTATCCTTTAATGGCAGCTTTTCCGATTTATCAGACACAGACATACATTCCCCCTGCACCCATAAAACATAACTGCAAAGCTGAGCTAGGACAGCAGCGATTTGCTCCATTCCTGTGTGGTCAGAGCATAATGTACAAGCTATTGAGCTGTGCACAGCTCAGCCTAGGAATGAACAGCAAGCAAGGCTTGGGTGCTAACCCTGAGAATCAAATACCGAACACCAGTTACTAACAAGCACCAAAAAGGGGCTTATATTTTAAATCATTTTCATCAAAACGAGTTCACAACACTGGGAAGAAGCACCAGGATTTTTCAGAAAAATCTGAATGGTAGAACAACAGATCTTTTCTAGAAATCCCATGAAAGAATTCACTTCAAAGTTTAAAGGTTTTTGACCCTGTCTTCTGAACATGAAAGCACATGCTGGCAGATGTCTATTTTAAACGGGTCACTTCATTAGAATGGGAATCTATTAATTTAAAGAGGTCATCTGCTGGGATATGAGATGGATGTTCTAGTCAGCAGTCTTCACCAGAAAACATGCTAATTCTTTAAGAGATTGAATCTGTAAGAGAAAGAAATTGTTTCTGAAAAACATGCTGCATTTAAGAAAAAAATGTCTTCAGGGAAAAAACATTTCAACAAGCCTGGGATAAGATCACAGAATTAAAAGCTAAGTTTCTGTCAAAGGGCAAACCTGCCTCTGTTCTTCCAAAGCCTCTTCCACAAGTTAATTTTTCAAATTAACTGTTGTGTTGAAATTAATTTGTAGATAATTAGTTCTAAGGCTCAGAGCTTGGGTTTCCAACATCTTTCACAAACCATATTATGCAACAGTACTGTCAAGCATGACATGGATTTCATCTTTTTTATTTGTCGGGGGGGAGAAAGGAATATACAGAATAATTTAGGTTGCAATGGACCTCCTGGGGTCATCTCACCCTGCACCCTACTCAAGTAGGGACACCTAGAGCTGATTGCCGAGAACCATGTCCAGCTAGGTTTTGAATATCTGAAGTTCAGACTAACTTTCACGTGCTAACTGCCTCTTGTCCTCTC
>NW_010425923.1:513-938 GCF_000710305.1 Buceros rhinoceros silvestris | reverse complement strand
CCCCGAGGTGAATCCGCGCTGAAGTCACCCCGTTCCCCGCACGGTGCTTCCCAGTTTTCCTCTCCGGTTTCGCCACACTCCCGGTGGTCCGGAGTCGCTGCAGCGAGGCGCCGGGATGCAGAGGTGAGCGGAGGGTCCCCCCTGCCCGTCCCGGCCCTCGGGATGCCCGGGGGTGGTTTCCTCTACCCCAGGTTAAATAAACTACGGGATGAGCGATGGAGTGTTTGTACGCACAGGATACGGCCGTTGCTGATCAAACAGGAAGCAAGCTCATATTCTTACACTAAAATGACTTACATATTTAAACAAACAATGCGTTCGAAATGTTTTATTTAACCTGGGGATGAGGATTAACGCAAGGAATGGGGAAGGCGGTGGGACCGGGCAGAGGCCGGGCGGGTTGTGGGGTTCCCCGGCGCAGGCAG
>NW_010425923.1:0-236 GCF_000710305.1 Buceros rhinoceros silvestris | reverse complement strand
GTGCCCCGCGGCGGGGGGCCGGCCGGGTCCCGGCAGCCGCTGAACTCCAGTCACTACTATCGTACTTACGAGATAACGATAATATTTTCTTTGGAGATTTGAGGAAGTGGCGGACAAGTGATTATTTTTCACAGGCCGTAAAGAGATTATTTTTCACAGACCATAAAGGCATTAAATAAGGAAAGCGATTTTATTGTATTTTTTTTTCCTCCTAGACAGAGAGAGAGAAAAGCAGG
>NW_010425922.1:352-2785 GCF_000710305.1 Buceros rhinoceros silvestris | reverse complement strand
CGCCCCTGCGCCCACCCCGGGGAGGGGGGTGCTGCTCGAAACCCGCTTCTTAACGGATGGGTCCTTCGAAAGGTCGTGATGGTTCGCTCAAGACTGCATGGGCCGCGTCCCCGGCAACAGGTCTCCCTGGCTTCGGCGAGGTCCGCTCCCGCTCGGGTGGCACCGGCGACCTTTGTCCCAGGCGGCGGTGCCACTGCGTCCTCTCACGGGGCGGAAAGGGACGGGGCTGCAAAACCGAGCAAACCGGTTACACAGCTTCAGCGTGCAGCCCCAGAGCTGCTAATTATTGATTTTGAAAGGGAGAAAACAGGTCCTGGGCTTGGAGGACAAACACGAGCGTGAGAGTTTAATCCGCTCCCTCTTCTCAGGGGATCGCCTGTACCTTCTGGCTGTGGTAATGGTGGGCTAGGCTCAATGTCCTGCGATCAAATCCCAGTAAGAGGAGGTGGTTTGGCAGGGGCAGTGCAAGGGTAAGGAGAGCTGGTCACTGATCCCCTCCAAAAGAGACACAGTTAACTTCTGTAACGTAACAGGATAGATATGGTGGTTTAGATACACGCCACAGGTACCCTGTGGAGCCTGTGTGGCTTTATCCAGAGCACCACCCGATGCTGTGAGTACCACCCAAATCACACTCGAGGCAACAGGCAAGTGGGGGTTTAGGACAAAACAGTTGCAGGAAGAGCTGCTGCCCTCCTACGCTGCTGTTTCACATGCTGCAGTACTGAGCCATGTACGTGAGAGTCCAGAAGCAACTGTAGAGTGAGGCTTGTCCTTTGGTTCAACGTCAGTATCTGAAGAGCAGTCTCCAGGTTGGCTCTGGGCACCACAGCAGTCAGAGAGAACAGCTACTGTGACTGCGCAAGAGGCCAGAGGAGCAGGCTGTGGACTGCCCAGGACATCCACCTCCTGCCAGGGTCTGCGAGCAGCCCCAGCACTGCCAGGCAAACCCAGCTGCCTGGGAGGAGCTGGTTTGTTCACCAGGCTCTGAAGGCTTTCTGTCAAACACCCATGTCTGTGCCAGGGGGAAAACCTCCGCCAAGGCGCCACTCATTGAAGAGATGTTCACAAGCCCTCCCGTGTGGGAATGCAGTTCTTCGCCGAATCCGTAGGGGTTTGATGGCTGTGAAAAGCCAGCAGCCAGCATGTCTTTAATTAAATTTAGCACAGGAACAGGGCTCCAGAGAAGATATGGCATCTCTGTCGCTGGGGATTCTTGCAACTTGCCTAGACACAGCCCTGAGCTACCTGCTCTTGTGTTGAAGCTGGCCTTGCTTTGAGCACGTGTGGGACTAGAGACCTCCAGGGGACTTCTCCAGTGGCTGTATCATTCCCGTGGTTGATTGTTCCCAGCACCCAGGACTTTGCTGCTGCCCGCTAAACCTTTGCTAGAGGTAAACAGAAACCTTCAGCAAGAACACAGAGCATCAAAAAACAGATCCAGGACCAGATCCAGGCTCGAGACTGTCCCACCACTGGCTTCTGCCTCTCTCAGACTTAAGTGAGCTCAAGTGCCTTGCGGGTGTTCAGTTCTCTGCACCTTTTTCACGTAGTACACACACTTTTGCAAGTGTAGTCCCCCAGCTGCTGCAGCTGCAACACCCAGAGCTGATCCCCTGCCTGCTTCCAAAACAAGGAGTAAAGGGTTTCAAGAGCCGCGGGTTTGCTGGCATCTTGCCTTCAGTGGGAAATCATCCCTTAATCCATTTGCCCAAGTGCTGACAGCTCTGCGTGCTCCCACCCTGAGCCCATCGGGGGGGAGCTGGGAGCACAGCAGCCGTTCCCATACCCCTCTCCTGGGCACGACTGAGCACAGGGATTTCTCAGCTTGTGTGTAACTGCCTGTGCCAGCCTGTTATCCAAGCCTCTGGGGCTGCCACTCCACTTTGAGGGGAAACTGATTTTTTTGATGTGGCTGAAACGCCGTGGCTATGTTATAAACTCAAAGGACGTTTCTCCACATTAATTCAGTCTGAAAAATCAATGGCCCTGAATCCGTTATGCCCAGGGAAGGGTCAAGAGCCAGAACGGCTGTTTGTACCGCAGCCATTTAGAAACCTGAGATGCACAGGGGAAATGTGCTCCGGGGTGTAGGACCATGCAAGCGGAGTAAGGCACCGGCTTTGGGAATTGTGGGTCTCCTGCGGAGTGGGGGGACATGTCTGCTCTGGGAAAGGCTTGTCCCGAGTGGTGCCTCTCGCATGTATGAAGGCCAGTGTGAGCTGTCCAGCTACGCTGCAGGAGATGAGCTTCGCAGCTCTTACACACAAAGGGATGGAGCGCCACCTGAGGTGCACTGAGTGTGGCGGGGTAAGGGGTGAAACAGCCTGGATGTGCAGTCAGAGCTAGCGGAATGTGTCCCTGCACATCTGCTTTCAGGGCTTTTACTAGGTAGGGTCCAGTAGGGTCCGAACTGGTCACAAGGATTCGCCT
>NW_010425922.1:0-235 GCF_000710305.1 Buceros rhinoceros silvestris | reverse complement strand
AGCGGAATGTGGCCCTGCACAGCTGCTTTCAGGGCTTTTACTAGGTAGGGCCCAGTAGGGGCCTAACTGGTCACAAGGATTCGCCTTCCATTAAGCAGAAGCTGGAGATTTTTCACTTCCAGCTTGCTGATTTCCATCACGTCGGGAGTCGATACGGAGTTCACCGGCCCGAGCGTTTGCAGCCGCCCAGGAGGGATGCGTGCCCCGGGCCCCGCTGCCAGCCGAGCGCTTGCCG
>NW_010425921.1:557-2432 GCF_000710305.1 Buceros rhinoceros silvestris | reverse complement strand
GGGCTCGCCCTGGCTGTGTGAGTGGACGCAGCAGCAGGGGGGACTTGACAGGCTGAGCTTTAATTGCTCTCTCGGCGCGGAGCCGGGCAGAGAGAGGGGAAAGAGCATATTTGCGACGGACAACCCGTGAGACGCGCCGGTTCACAATCAGTCTCTCCATCCGTGCGCATTTATCCCTGTGCCCCTTGTTCCCACGGTGCCACTCGTGATGGCGGCAAACAAATCCAGAGTAATCCCCGCACTAACAATCGCACCGAAAGCAAGGTGGCAAGGCTTATCTTGCAGAAAGCGGAGTTACTTGAGAAGAGCCCGCTCAGTTACCTGGCACCTATCGGCAGATACACCTCTAAGCTTTTTGGGTTTTCTTTTGAAATTTATTAGTTTTATTAGAAAAACGGCAGGGGGAAAAAAAGCGCTCCACATCTGCAATTGCTTCTGAAAACAATGGATAAAACCTGCATGTGCAACATCTCCGCAGGAGAAAGTTTCAGAAATCTTATTTTGAGAGTTACGAGGTATGGAGCGGCTAAAACCTGCTAGCGGGAATTAGACAGGACTATAAAAACGAAAGTAGCAAATTGAATTCGTTACTGTACTCTTTGGTCTGCCAGGCACATCTGGACCGCTCCATGTGCATAAGAAAAAAGTCGCACACCTTTCCTTTTCAACTCCTGGAAAACTCTTGGGACATTTACCCAGTCTGAATTACAAGCTGACTTAACCCTAGTGCTTCGCTGTATCTTAATTAAAATATTTATGTGAAGAGGAGGGTCATAGACACCCTCTGTTCGAATCGTTTCGTTCTGGCTTTATTTATAGTCGCTTAATGCAGGTTCCACCTCGGAAGAAGTCTCGGTGCGGGGGATTTTTGCGTGTGGGAAAGGAACTTGTGGATGTATTAAACGAAAATAGTCGCACGCTGTTCGCTGGACATCCGTGTTACCTGCTGGCCGTGTCTCTCTGCTTCCTGGTGGCTGTATGTCTCTATTTCCTTCTGCCTCTATTTCTTAATCGCACGAACTAGAGCCACAGCTTCCCCAGCGCTCGCAGAGGCAGCGATTTGTGTTTTGCAGGGGCTACGGCGCCTCATATTTTGTGCTATTTATCCTCCTTAAGGATCAAAGATGTTCTGAACAGATTACTGGCCTGAAACCAACCCACTGAAATGGTAATATGGTCGTTCTTAAAAAAAAAAAAAAGTGTAGGTATTTTCTGGTGTTTTCCCATCAAGTACCTGCCCAATTTCTGTATGGCACACGCCGGGAATCAATAGAAGTTAACAAGTCCTCAAAACATCCCCCATCTCTTTGTTTAATCTCCTTTACAATAAAGCCAAGGGAAGAGAATTAAAAATCTTTGAAGTATATTAAACCTCAAAAGACTCAGCCAAGTAGACTTAAAATAGTCACTTATTTTCCAAAACTGGTTTGTCGAGGAACAATAAAAGGAAGTAAAATTTATGGAGAAATTATACAGTGGATTTGTCACTTAAAATATCGTAACTGTCTCGGGGACAATACCCCATGCTGAGGATTAATGGTCCCTCCAGACCTTTGATTCACCAGCGCCTTTTCTTTGCCCTTGACAAATTGGATTTTTAGGAATGGGAAGGTCGCCTGGCCCATTGTCTGCCAGCCATTCACTCCGCCTGATTATGCAGGAGGGTTAGGGAAAGGCTCCATGTGACCCTCTTGGATGGGACTCCGCAGCTGCTCGAGGAGCCAAACTCTCTCACCAAACTCTGCGCCCCAGAGCATCCCCCTGCCAAGGGGTACCCCTCCTGCTCCCGTTGAAAAGCCGGCGTCCACACACCGCCGCGTCATTCTGCGGGCGGAGATACGCCTGTGCTCATCCTCCCCGCCGCCCGCCGCTGTC
>NW_010425921.1:0-464 GCF_000710305.1 Buceros rhinoceros silvestris | reverse complement strand
CCCCCCCGCCGCCCGCCGCTGTCCCTCCGGCCCCCTTAAGTACTTGGGGTTCCCGAGCGCTCACAGCCAGAGGCAGCGATGCAAACCAGCCGGGCTCCGGCCATCAGCGTGAGCGCGGAGAGCTGCATCCCGGCCGGGCTGCGGCTGGGTCCTGTGCCGGGCATCTTCAAACTGGGCAAGTACCTGTCAGACCGCAGGGAGCCAGGACCCAAAAAAAAGGTTTTTTTTTCCAGGACCCAAAAAAAGTTTTTTTCCTACCGTCTCTCCTGCACCGCTGGACCTTGCTTTTTCGTTGACTCGGGGGAAGCCGGCTTGGGAGAAGATCCTTCGATCCTCCCATCTCAGAGCGAGCCAGGAAGGAAAGGGCAGCGTTTCCAGAGCGTCCCGAGATGTCTCCTCGAGGCTTTGCCAGGAAAGCCTGCCCATTCCCTCTCCCCTTCCTCCCCACCGCCGGGGCCCCGCTA
>NW_010425920.1:29060-30583 GCF_000710305.1 Buceros rhinoceros silvestris | reverse complement strand
TATCTCCCTCTCTCTCTCTCTCTCTCTCTCTAATCTCTGCCTGCTTTGCTTATTGCTGTTCCTGACCTTACCCAAAAGCCAATACACCACTTTATTTGAATTCCAGTTGCTCAGTTGCATAAAGCATGACAGGCATGATCTGTTCATACAGGAAGAAATTATGTATAATAATAATAATTTCAAAAAGGCTTCAAAGGCATTCTGTCCCACAGAGGTTCAAAAAAGATAGACTCAGTTTACTCTTTTACACCATCTGACTGGATAACTGACCTAAAATGTACTAGAATTTCCCAGGTAAGATGGGTCTGACAATAGCCTGATTATCTAGGGGTCACAATTACTTTCCGGCAGAGTTGAAGACAGAGAAACAACAAAGCAACTGAAAAGAAAGAAGGGAAGGAAAGCCATCTCAAAAGCTTTCAAACAGTTTGGAACAGATAATCAGCTAAGAGACCCCAGTTCCTGATTCACTGCTATGGTTGTCGTATTCACTCACAGGGCTGCTCAAGAACGGCTCTTCAGCCAGGAGACAGTGAATCAACCTACAGGTGCCAGGGACCGGTGGAGCAAACCTATATGGCAGACAAACTGTGTGCCATTTCCCATGCACCCCTGTCTAACATGCACCTCTTTCAGTAAACTTTCACTGTCGTTATCTATATTTAAAAGTGCTCTTACACATATAAAAATTGTTTAAATACTTTCTCTATTTTACATGTATCTTAACCTGGCTTTTGTGTCAAAGATACAAAATTCTTGCAGGTATGAAAACTCCGTGAACTGGGATACTGCAATATTCTCATTACAGAAGCAGCCCAGTGCTTAGTACTAAAGACTGGGCAGGAGCATGGGCAGGATGGAGACTGGTGATGCGGTATTTTGCCATGGAAAGCGTCTTTTTGTGATAAGCGCCAGTTACAGAAGCTTTCCAGTAGCATTAGATCTGTCACGTAAGCACACAAACTTGAGGTTTTGGCTAGGTATAGAACAAAAAGACTCGTGTGTGGAAAGATGAAACATTTCACAAATACTTTACAGTAAGGCCTTGAAGCAACTGGGACCTGAATATAGCACAGCTCATTAAAAATACTGGATTTACTAAACAGCAACCACCTTGGCTTAGAAAAGCTCTTCGACTAAAATATAGAATAAATTGCATCTAACTGGAATAGTTATTTTTCATTAAAACGCTTTCTACGAGTCATTCAGTTTACAAATAAAAATGCTGAATTAACAGGATATCAATATGAAGCAACTGGTCTATTACTGTATGTAACAGAGAACAGCTGTATTTAAACAAATGTGGAAAAAACAACCCAGCCTAAGAGTATACTGATGTCTACATGCTTCATAGATGTTTAGAAAAATGCTAGCACCAGAGGTATCAGCATCATCCACGATACAGCCACAAAGCTTTATCAACGCCAAGCGATACTCTTTAGACAATTTACCAGCAGGCTTAAGATGTTAACCAGTTTATAAAAAAACACGTAGGAGAAATGCTTGATGAGCAACAATCATTC
>NW_010425920.1:13061-28970 GCF_000710305.1 Buceros rhinoceros silvestris | reverse complement strand
CACTCTTTCTTCAATATACAACATAACATCTAATTTCTCTTTCTTCCAACTTGTTAGAAGGTCTATTTTTATCCCACGAGGCACTGATTTTTGTACACATACCAGATAATTAAAAACATTTTAAGACAAGCTCAGGTATAGACTAATTTATGTTGGCATTAACAGCGCTGCACCTGCTCGTGCCAGCTTTGAATTTGGATCCTTTCTGTTCAGATGTTCCTCAGCAGACATTCCCTAAGTTTATGAGTGGTATGTCAAAAGGTAGATGAAGTGTAATGGCAAAAACTTACGGATTCCAGTGTTCTTTAGAAATCCTATAAAGGCTGGAAAACATGATGGGAAGTATAACATTTGAATTCTCCTCTATCAAACTCATGATGTATTCGTTATTCCAATAATACAGCGCTCTTTCAGCCACCTTTGAGACAAAGGAATAAAATATTAATAGAAATTCGGACACCTCTAATTTTGTAATTTTCTGCAGAAGAAACAAATCACAGAGAAATTTCACAAAGATTAATTAACAGGAATCATTAACTTTGGAATCAAAACTCTACTTTAATTAGCAATGTAACATGCATTAAAGGAATTAAGTTTTTATCCTCTAATTCAGATCCCGCAGCACCCACCGTCTCTTTCCCCTGTGCTGTATGTTGTTACTCACTGAGGACCAGGTGCAGACACTGCATTAATGCTGCAGCTGGGGAGGGGAAGGGGGAGCAGACAGACTTCCCACCGCCCCTCTTCCTCAGTTCTGTGACTGCAGTTGGAAGGAGGAGAGCAGTCTCCTTCTCCAGAAGAAGGAAAGAGGGAAAGGCCCAGTAGCTGGGGTAAGGGAGGAGAGATCTGAAGCGTAGGGAAGGGACCAATTACAATAACCACCTTGGGGAGGAGATGCAGACGTAGGAGGAAAAACACTGATCTAAGTTATGCTAAGACCAAAATGTAGCCCAAGGAAGAGCTGGAAACAGTCACATCCACCTTTGTGCCAGGATAGCTCACCTAGCTTAATACGGAGATGCTACAGGCCATGAATCCTACCTCCTCTTCACATAGGATTCAATTTAAATTCTATTCAATCCCCTTCTTCCCACTACGCAATGTGAAGAAAACAGGCTGTGGGTTCTGTCACCTCTAACCAGACATCTCCTTACAGAAGGAACTAAGTAGAAAGACAAGAAAGCTGCACAACACTGCACTAGGAAAGGGAGCAAATACATCCTATGAGGTCTGTCAGTCTGAAGGCTGTACAGGAGTACCCATCACCTACAGTCAGAAGTGCTCAGAGTCTGCCTGGATACAGTGGCTCAGAGCAGTAAGGTCTGTGCTTTAACCCCAGATACATCTAACAAATTATTCATGAAGCTCAGAACTAAACTTCCACTATGACATACCGAATTCTATAGGAATCCAGAAGACACATATTTAAAACCACTAACATTAAATAATATTTCACTTGGGGGGGTGTTATGTTTGAAATTGAGACTAGACATTCCTATACAAACAGTAACCTCTCCCACTGACCTGAAAATGAGGGCTAGAGACACACTTGGCAATTTGTTTAAACAAGGGTTCCTGGATTTTGACAAACTGTGATGGTTCGATTACATCCAAGATTTCCTCCAGCTCTCCTAGGAACATGACCTACAGACAAGGAAGGAAGCATTAATATAAAACATCTGAATCACCTTGATCAGCAACATGCTGGTAACCCTCAAATTCTAACCACTTCGGGGAGACACAGAAGCCTCACTAGCTCAGCAAGGCCCTCTCCTCAAAAAAATGTGATCAGTTCTACCTTTAGTAGCTTCTGGATTCAGTCTCTTAAAAGGAGGATGAGTGCAGGCAAATTATGTATTTCAAGTAATCCAATACAACAGAATTCAGAATTGCACCTGTATATGCACGCTGAAAACTCAGCCTCATACAGACAAAGAATCTGGCCGAGGCTTAAACTTTGTTAACTATTAATTTTACCTTCTTTTTGGAAGCAATATTCAATTTTACTGTCTCTCAAAATCTCATCGGAAACTCAGAAATGCATCAAGAATTTGAAAGAAAAACATGAAGGTCTAACTGCATCTTTTCCATGCTTAGTAGGTAAACACCACACATCCTCCCTGGAAAAATACTACTCTCACATATAAACAACTCCAAATCTAAAAGAGTTTTCCAACCCATCCTCAACTACGTTTACTTTCTCCTTTCTAAAACAAAAAGAAATTCTGCGCAGAAAATCTAGTGCTTGTTTCATGAGTAGAAACCACAGTTATCAAACTTTTCTCTTCATACTCAAAACTGTCCCAAAAACCAGAAATCAAGCATCAAAAAAAAATTCACATTCAAAAACCAACATTAAGATGCACCACAGCATGTGCTATCTACCTGGAAATATCCAAAGATTCCCTGCCTATCATATTGTAGAATAAAATAATTCTCACTTTTTGTTATTACTAGCACAGCACTTACCTCTTTCTGACTGCAGGTTTTCGGCCAGAATTTCATTAAACCTCTAATGACCTAAATTAGAAGGAAAAAAAATCAGATTTTTTACTTTTCT
This sequence comes from Buceros rhinoceros silvestris, assembly GCF_000710305.1. Classification (NCBI taxonomy): domain Eukaryota; kingdom Metazoa; phylum Chordata; class Aves; order Bucerotiformes; family Bucerotidae; genus Buceros; species Buceros rhinoceros. The sequence continues at coordinate 26,410 of NW_010425920.1, read as the reverse complement.
CTCAATAGGGTAAGCCATTTACAATGCAAGAAAAAAAGTATGAAAGCAATATTTACTGGTTCTGTGAGTGAGGGGTCCTTCTCCAGAAACTGTACTATGCAATACGCCAGCTGTGAAGTGGAAAAGATTTTAAAAAATGAAGTTAGAATATTTCTATGAAGAAATCACAAAGAAACCATTTTTTTTTAGAGAGACTCAATGCAAGATGTTATAGAGCTTTCTTAAATTGCATCCAATTTTACACTGAGATGCATTGTTCGCAATGTGCAAATGCACTCAAAGTTCAGTTCCTAATAAACAACAAAAAACATTACAAAACAACGAGTGCGACAAAGTAGCATGTACAATAAAAATCAGAGCAACTCAAAATTCTAAATACAGTCACACAATCAACAACTTGAAACTTCTGTATTCTCTGAAACTGTGTCTTTCTATATATTTATACATGGGCAAAATCATGAAAACTCTTGCAGGATGAGCCAGCATAGCTAAGACCTGCTAGAAAGCAGAGTTTTCTTAGCACAGGAAGGACTGTGCTATCTGAAAACCAGAGAGAAAGGCAACAGGTATCGCCCACCAGATGAAAAATTACACCACGAAAGCTGAATGTATAAAAAGATACATGGGAGCATAAATGCAATACTAAGAAATCTGCAAGAGAAAATGCTAAAGATTATGCAAAAAAGTGTGTATTAGTATTCAGAAAGTTGCCAGGGTGAAGAAGCGCCTTGACAGCACAAGACTAAGGAAACCCAAATGTTTTCTTGGGAGATGGAATGGGAAAAGCAAGCTTGTGAGAATGAGAAAAATATCAGAAAGGAAAACCTACACAGAGAGTTTAACTACTAAATCCCCAAAATACTACAGATGTATGTTACACTTTTAATTATCTAATCAGAGCAGAATCAAGACATTTATCATACAAAGCACACTAAATGCATTTTTAAAAATTCTATTGCATTTTTTCAACATTTCAAAACTTTCCCCCACCTTTTATGTGCTACGCAATTAAATTTCTGAAGTAATCTTAAATAAAAAAAGAATCATTCTCACTGAGCAGGAAATATTTTTATAATTTATACCTGTGCATGGAAGAGTGATAGACTCCGGACAGTATGTAAAGGGATCAGCACCTTCACCAGAAACTGTTTATGCTCTGCCTTAAGAGGTAAAGCAAAACCATTGATAATACTAGAAATTAAAAGAGAAATATTTGTTAGTGTTACCATCACAGAAAACTTTCTTGAGCTCTTTCTAGATTAAAACACTTCAGCAGCTGTTTACAAATAGCAGGCTCCTGTCACTTGTAAGCAGGTGCTGACTGTTGTCCTGCTTTGTCCTAGCAGTGCAGGATGTATCTAGGTAGCAATTCAGCTCCGACTTAGGAATAATCGTATAAACAGCTGCACAAACCTGCTGCTGAACAGATAAGACCTTGTCTACGTGCTCTGTAAAGTCATGTAAGCAGGGTGCTCTTGAGTAATTAACTTCCCAGAATTAGATTGACTCAAAATATTCACGCCTTAGCACGCTCAAAAAAAATGATTCTGCAACACGTAAAGGATGAAGCGCACACACAAACACACACCCCAAATCGATCCAACACTCCTCGTTGCAACTTGCATCCAGTTATATAGTCTTGGCAAAGGTGTGATGGAGATTTGCACACGGGCTTAAAGATGAGCACGCACACACATCTGTTTTCAGAGTCAGGGCTTATAGTGATACTTTTTCCAAATCCGACACTACTCTGATGTGTCCAGAAGGGAAGTTTGAGATAGATAATAAAGACTTGTTTACCTTCCTAAAATTTCCAACAGTTCAGCTACGCCATTGAAGTGTTCAGTTTCATAAACAAATCTAAAAAAAGAAAAGTTAAAAGTAAGCAATATATCAGTTTCCTAAAACAGTCATGAGTGAAAAGCACCTTCTTCCACAACTTACCGTAGAAAAATATTATTAATCTGTTTTCGGATAAATGCTCTAAGACCCAGAAACTTGCCGTAAATTCTGTGCAAGACTGTTTTTAGGTAGTCTCGTTCTCGAGGGTCTTCGCTGTCGAACAGCTCCAACAGCTGTGTTTAAAGGAAAAAGAGAACTGAAACACTAGGCATTGGAGACAAGTATGACACGCAGAATTCTCTATAAATGTTACATTCTCAAAAGCACATGCATGTAAAAATGCAGTATCTGTGTTACCCAAGGTGCAGAAATACGGTATTAAACAGTCCGGTGTAAACCTAGCACAACATGACAAAACTTAGTTTATCAATTTCCACTTCTGACATAACTAAGCTTTGGAAACCTTCGAACAACTAATAAACTTCTGATTAACCGGCTCCGAAGTGCTGCCTGCCTTCTCGCCAAAAATAAATACAATCGATTCCTAGACGCTGTCTTATCTACAAAATGAGACAGCTTGCCTCTTACCATCAACCATTCCTTCACTCCGCAGAACTAACAGACCCTCATTTACTCCTTCTGTTCCCACAACATTGTGTCAAGGTCACATTTTTCTAATTGCCTGTACTTTACATTATGAGCTCTTAAGCCTTCCTAGTGTGCACAGCCTTCATGCCGTGGAAAGGCTCAACAGTGACGTTTACGCCACTGCTGGATCTGCTGTTACAGGATCTCCACCAACTGACAGAAATCAAAGCACCAGGGGAATTAATTCTCCAGGTTGAACAAAATGGTAACTTCAATATTCAGTTAAAAAAGAAAACAAAAACCCTCCAACAAACCAACCGACACAAAACCAACAGAAAACCCACCTTTACACTAAGTAATTAAAATAAGATTTTAATGATTATATGTGCTCAGACAAAAGTGACACCATCCAGTGTCTTGTCTTGTACAAAATAAATCCTGAAACACTGACACCTGAAGTTGTCTCTAAGAACTGAGCAGCAGGAACACCACCTGCAGATCTTTGTTCTATTCCTCTTGAATCCTCTGCCACAAAAGTATGAGCTTCCCTTTACTCCTTTTCCTTAATTTTTTTTTTCTGACACCACACTGGCTATTCTGGGGGACATTTGGAATAGTTAAAAAGTGAACTTTATTTAAAAAAAAAAACTAACAAAAACCAACAAGCCAACCAACCACAAATCCCCCCAAAAAACTCCAAAGATGCACAGAAAATAAAGGAGTTTAAGGTAGTAATCATAAGCAACCAGCACCTCTCTTGCATGAAACAGAAACTGTCAACCAGTGCCTGTCTTGCAAGAGAAATGAAGACTAAGATAGTTTGCCGAAAAAGTCTTAAAAACATGTTAGATGCTGTCAGAAAATTATTACAGGAACGGTAGGGAAAAAAATTATCATGGATTCACAAATAGATAAATTCTAAATACCTACTATAAATAGGTATGTCAATGTATGTATACAACCTGATCTCTGTTAAACTGCTACACAACTTCGAAGTGAGAAAGAAAAAAGACAGAAAAATATGATTAAAAGTTGTTAAACTGTCTGGGACTTTGCTTTCTGACATCGAGGTTCAGGACGGACGTATGTATTCTTCTTCATTGTTTTGGATGTTCCTGTAGCTCGTAATGAGATCCCACTATCTCTTCCTTGCAGTAAGAAGCTGTGGTGGGAACTTCATGAGGAAGTGAGGTTTGTCAGCTGCCCTCCAGAGGTTACACACACACTGCTTTGTTCAATTAGTTTGACTGTTAAAGAAGTAAATAGTCACCTTGTCCTTCCCCAAATAGCACGTTTCACCCAAAGACAGCCAACAGCTGGAAACACTTCTGGTTTTAATTTTCTTACTGGATTGCTTTTAGGAGCAAAATATTTATATTTCCAGTTCTCTTCTACAGATCCTCTGTGGAAACATTGCTGAACTGAAACTCAGCCTCTCAGTTTAAAAGTAAATAAAGAAAGAAATATTTTGATCTGTTCAATTTGTTATCAGGTTTCAACAATAAAGTCTTATTTTTATGGGTAAGCTGCAAGACTTCCATAATTTACATGACTATTCTGACGCTAAACATACAGAGAGAAGGGAAATAAATTTTCCAAAATAGCAACCTACATAACACAGACACTTGTGGACACATTCGAATTGTATGTCTCCTAGCAACCACTGCCAACCATTTCAGACTGGGCTGCTGAAACGAACAGTTACACTTAAGAACAGCATTTTATCAAAACATACAGCTGAAAGAGAGAAACACATCTATATTCCAAAAACAAAGGCAAAAAGCAAGCGAACAAGAAAAAGCTTGGAAAACGCCTACTAAGAAGACGGCATTTTTTTCATACAGGCTTTCTCACTGCTAGGAAACACTTCAAAGTTCCTCAAGTTTTAAAAACAACCCAACTAATTTAAAGAGAAAGCTGATTTCAAAGACTGTCACATTTGTGATGTCAGTGTCCCACAACACCAAACATGCTTAACGTTCTGAAGTCTCCAACTGGTTTCCTGGGTCAGCGATCTGTAGTCACAGATCCTCAGGAGTTACTCTAGACACACAACAAATACAGTAGGAAGTGGGAGAACCCCAGTTCTACAGGCTAAACACACACACACACGGAAATACACCTACTTGCATGTATATAAAAGACTCAGAAGAACTTTCTGTAGAAGGATATGGATTTCAAAGTGACTCACTGTATAACAATATATAAAACACATCACCTAACCATGCAGCCAGAACTTAGGAATTCTTAGGATTCTTTTGGACTTTTTAATCTTGTATTTCCTTCCATCAGTAGATACCATCCTTTCACTTAGTAGATTTAATAAAGACTAACAGGATTAAAAAAAAAAAAATCCTTGTTTTAGCCCCATTCTCCTGTGCCAAACTGTAACAGGTTTGAGGAACCTCAACAGTCGTGAGTGGGATGCTGCCAGTCATGACCAAGTTCAGAAGGATGTAACAGGAGTTTCTAGGAATTACTTTTAGATTTTGAAGTAGAACACAAGCCCTGGAAAAAACTGTCAAGATTGGTTACTCCCCGCGCCACTCCCCCACCCCCCACGTTCTTACATCTCCACCAGACACTGGATGATCAGATTGATGCTCCCTCTTGTTCAAATCAATATTTAGATGAACAAAAAGGAAACTCTGCCATAGAGGTTTGATCCAGATGAAAAGCGTTCTTTTATTTAGAAGAGAGATAAAATAAAACCACAAGTATATCCCACTGCCTTTGTAGAGTGAAGGAGGACTTGTGATATTGAGAGGGAAACAGAAGTCCCTTTTCTGCATCTTTGTATTTAAGGATAAAACTTACTCTCTTCACTACATTTTTGAAGTATTCTTCATACGAATAACATACAAAGACAGTAAAAGCACTACTTTTATTGCCTGGGCACTACGGGAAAAAATAAAAGCCCCGTGACAAAGGGGTGAGAGAAAAGTCTCCCGAAATGCCGAGTATCTCCTGCCACTTCTAGTTCGGCTTTTCTCCAATTCCTGGCCCGTAAGGAAACTCCCTTTGCTAACCAAGGTGGAATCTTTCTAAATTTCCTTGATTTCAAAAGTGAGCTATAGACGGCATTAAATACAAAGTTCTTTCTGGCTTTGTGACTATACAAAAAATCACAGTGGGAACAGAATGCAGGCCTGTTCCTGAAAGTCGAAGACAAGTCCTATCTGTGGAATTTCCTGGCTTATCCCAGAAAACACCTTCCTTCAGCCACCCCTGTTCTGGCATCTGTCAAGGCCTGGACAAATACTTCCCAGTAAAGAACACCAACTACTGTAGTTTCAAGCAAAATAACAAAGTACGCAAGCAGCTTAGCGTGTACACAAGGAGGAGAAAGATGAAATTCGTGTAAAATACCTGGCCACCAGCTGGCAGAGGCCATCTCTTCCACTTTGCCATGACGATGGCAAGCAAACTACAAAATTAAAGCTACCCCTTCCTGCCAGTGTTGTTTATTATTGATGCTACTTCCTCTGACACTTTTCATAGAGCTTGAACTTTATATGGCCTTTTGATTTATTTCCTCCCTGACCACTACAGCATCACCGTTTTCAGTACTGGGCTGGGAATAGGTTTGTTAATAACTTCTGCCCCTGTTGCCAGCTCTCCAGCAGAGGTAGAAGGAGGAAATATTCTCCCCTTCCAACAGAAGTGTTTTAACGATATTAAGACACATTAAAACTGGCATTTAAGTAGTCTCTCTAGACAGCAGCATTTTTAGACTGCTTGATAGTATACCTTTCATTTTTCAACAGTTACTGTTTCAGCTTCCTTTCATAACCAGTAAGTCAAATATTTTGATTAAGGTATCAAAACTAGAGCCAAACCAACTATTTTATATATCTATAGCAACAGACACTAACGTATAAACACACACACATATTTCCCTTACCTCCATGAACTGAAAACTTCCATTGTATAGGCTCATTCAGCCTTTTTCTGTTGCAAATAAAGCTATGCTTTCAAATTCTAAATAAAATCTTTTTAAAGAAATTTTTTTCAAAAGCAAAATGAAGCCTTAAAGACAACAGATCAGCTTACCTGCAATACAAATTTCTGATCTATGTACTTTTTGGCAATGCTGGGCTGAAATTCTTGGCTTTCCAAAAATCGTATGAAAAACTCATATACAAGCTGCAAAAGAAAAAGAAGAATCCATGGTTTAGTTTAACTTGATAACTCATTGCATTTCTAAGTATTTCTCTAAACTCTTTTGCTAGAAAATTAAATTCTTATTTTTCCACAGAGCAAAAGGTTAAAAAAACATGAAAAATATTTTTCTCTTTAACCAAGTGGCTGCCTTGGAGTTACAATTAATTATAGAAGCTTTTAAAGTTAGTTTTCCTTCTTTAACTCTAGTAAAAGACATGTCATCACCAAGAACAGGCAATGCCATCTTGTAATGCTTGTTATCATCTTATAAAGCTTCCTAGAGTAATTGGAAAGCACATTGAAACTGCCCTCTGAACTTTGAAGTCACATCAAATACAGACATTACAATTCGAAAAGGGTTGGCGAAACAGTTGGAAAAATTTAAATTAATTAGAAACTGCTTAGAGTAGTGTTCTACTACAACTTGAAACACAGAGGAAGAATACAAACCACAATTTTTTCAGAAGTTCCCAACTTTCTGCAAAGATTAGCCTCAGGGCTGGAGAAAACCTGCTTACTTGCATGCAATTCCATCTCTGCCTAAACTATTCAGTGGGACAGCAACAGACTTCTCATTCAGTGGAGAAAAAGCAGAGTATAAAAACCAGGCAAAAAGTGAATTGAAATGAGGGCTGCTGTGGCCTCCTAAAACAGCCACTCTGACCCATCACTGATCAGCTGGTAGCTACCAGCTACCGATTCTGTTTGCTGAACCTTTTCAAGAAGAGCAGCCTTTGAAAACTTTTTCCTTTCTGACTTCAGTGAGTATGAATAGACATACTGGAAGGAGAAAGGAAGCTAAAAACTACATTTTAAAATAAACTTTGCCATGCAAACACCAATATGCTGCAATACTACTGCTGCTGCTGCTTTACGTCAGCGTTCTCTGGCTCCTAAAAGGAAGCAATAGGAAATCAAAAAGGGGGAAGAGAGGTTTAGAAATACGACATGGAAAAAGTGGCAGCTTACATAACTGATATTAAATCATCAGGAAATCAATTCCATCAACTCCTGACAAATACTTCGGTGCATTTCTTCCTGACAATGGTAAAAGATTCACCGGGGAAGAAATTCCATCATTTCCATTTTAGTAATGACTTCTAAAACTACAGCCCCAGCGTCAATGAATGTAAGATAACTGACATGTATGCCTGAGCTGTTTCCAGGCAGGCAGAGCTGCTCAGACCTGCTCAGAAGCTTTTAAGATCCTTATTTTCTGTGAAATTTAAATATAAATGAGGGGCGAAACCTACATTTCAACACTCTACATTTGAGAGCACAAAACAGTGAACCAAACTGCTCACAGGAAGGGATTGTGCATGCAACTGTCAGATAAAATCCTCATTTCAAGCAGAGATCAATTGTGCTCCTTTGCTCCAGAAACTCCCAGCCTCCACAAACCGATACATAGGCAAACTTCTTCTAAATGTACTAGTGGTGTAAGTCATTGTCCTGACTAACACAGAGAGGATCTGCAGATGTATTTTCTATAAATAAAAATACTGCATTAGCATTGATGATGCCTTCTCCAAAATTAGTTTAGGTTCTTTGTTCACAATACCCTGTGTTGACACTTGAGGTACAGAGGAAGGATGATCCACAGCAGTGAGCATGCATCCTGCTAAAAACACCTGACAGCAAACCTCGACCCAGAGAGAGGAAAGAAAACTCAGATAGAGATGTAGCTTCTCACTCATTTTTCTGATCAGCTGCCAATTTCTGTGTACTTTTGTGTGGAAATTAACTACCCTCAGAAAAGCAAAACTGCTAACAGTATCATCCCCACAAAGCTCTTGCAGAAGTTGCTGAAAAACAGTTGTGAATCAGAGCCACTTGGAAAGCAAAGTAATTTTTAAATCTACGAAGAAGAACAGGAATAGGGGACACCATCGATACAGTTGTGGAAGAAAGTTTTAGCATTTTGCAAATTTCACAAAAAATTTTCTCCTTTCTTTGCAGATACTGTGTTATAGCCATGAACCACATTAGTTAAGTGATAGTGTCTCTCAGTCTAGTTCTAACTCACAGGTTTAAAAAATTATCAGATACTTTAAGCAATGATAAGCATTTCTTCTGAGAAAGTGATGAAAAACCTGTAAATGTGGCCATGATGCCTCCAAGGTGGGCTCATCCTCTTCTGGATCAAATTCATTGCTGTCACTAGGTGGGAGAGTTCTGAAGATATTGCAAGATACCTGAAAAGCAAAAGAGAGGATGATGAGATCTGTTTTTCAAACAGGTGCTACATTTCAGGACTCTGTATGTCTGTTGCTCCTCATATAAGCAGTGTTTCTTTTGCCTGCTGTCTGACAAAGTTCTTTAGCAACAGCACAAGTCTAAGCGACCTGTCACTTTACAAACCTGCCACCAGCCTTGGCTTTCCCTTCTCCAGGTCTTTTTGTTTCTTCTTTCCAACGATATCCCAGCACTACCCAGTCTGCCACCATATCTGTCCACCACGTTCCAGATGAGCCCACCAACATGTACCGGCAAGCAATGAGCTGAGAGCCATGACTGCTTAGAAGTCGCAGGAAATACCATCAACTTGCATTTCCAAGGGTCTTCATACAACACTTGGTTATTTTCCTTTGCACAGGGAAAACATTAATGATATCTGCTTAAGGTCTCATCTGTCAGCACTTGTGAAGAGCTGCCAGCGCTATTCACACATTGTATGCCTGGACATCTCACGCCAAGTACAGAACTTCGTCCTAAATGCAAGCAACAAATAGCATTTGCTCGACACTTAGCCTACATTTTATTTCATGGTCGGTTCGCTTTGCTTAATCTCATTTAGAGGTCTTTTGCTGAGACTGCTTGGCTTTGTGAGGTTCATGCTATCAGCAAAGACTGCTTTCCTGGGTTAATTATAGTGCTGAATGGAGGGTACAGCTTATTATGCAGCAAATCTGATAAACTGCAAACGTGCTGTAGGGCCTTTTCTGCACTTTGAAGGTGGTGGAGTGCCTTCCTTGCACTCTGCTGCTGCCTTTGACCCATCTCTAAGCTGGTTAATCAAACAGCTGGGTAAAGCAGCATGTTATCTCCTAATCCCGTATATACATGACCCCTTCATAGTAGTTCAGACAAACTAATCTATTTAAGAAACAAAGCTAGTATGTTCTTCAACATCCTTGTTTATTTTTTGAGCCTTTTATTCCTGTAAACGTTTTAAAGTTCGTCTGTAAGGCATATTTTCAATATGTTGGCAACTTACCAAGAAAGAGAACATTAAAGCCAATAATTTAAACACAATCCAAAACCACTGATAAAACCACACTGAAATAGTGAAGTTTCAGAACTCGCAGGACAAACGGAACAGATTCAGGTACCGCACGAACAGAAAGATGAAACAACAGAAACCTGTAGGAAAGCACGCGTGGTGCACACCAATGAGGAACACTCGCCGAGCACAAGGGGAAGACGAAAGAAGAGCAAGACAAACCAGCGAGCACAGAAAAAAGAGGTCACAGGGGTTTCTGCCTGGACTTTTTCCTTCTCGCCACAAGAGGGTGTGCTTCACTGCCGTTACAGGAAAACACGGTTGCAGGAGCCTTCGCTGTACATGTAAATCTCATGGTTTCATGTCGCACGGCTTTCAGCCTTACAGACACGGCACGTACTACAGCCTGTGTGATAGATACCGATCTCTGCTTGCCCCCAGTGCATACCTGCCAAGTGATCACCAGCATTTATTAGGAGACACTCGTTTTCTCCCTTCTCCATCCTCCTCCCCTGACTCATTCACTTCATGGAGCCCCTCCATGAAAAGACTTTTCTAGTCTCATGAGGAGAATACACACATTATAGTTTGTCTTTCCTCAAGGATTGCTGAGCTCCTACTTCTACTATCCCTGATGTGAAAAAGCAGAGAGAGGAGGAAAGGGATCACAATTTACAGGACAGAGACGTTTCTGTGTTAGGGCACGGGGAAAAAAGGGTAGACAGCCCACAGGATTCCAAAGTAAAAAGGGGAAAAGGTACCTATGGGTACCTTGGATCCGAGCATCTGGGATTCTGCAATACTTACTGAAGCATTTTTGGTTAATGTTTCACATTCAAAAATCCCAGGATTTGTACCAAAATAGAAAAATAGCAAGACCAAAGGCATTCCACAGCTATTTTTTTTCTGCCTTAGATTTCACTTGAAACACAAGAAAGATTTTTTTCTGCAAATTTAACCATACATAAGGTAACGTAACTTGTACCAACACATCAGAGAAAACTGATGTGTATTCATCAGCTGTTGCATTTAAACTGGAACTAATATTGAACTACGGCCCAAGCAAAACCTGCAAGGAAAAGTACATACTCAGAATGAAAAGCTAAGCTAAGACAAATTCCTGTACCATTTAAATTTAGTCAAACCAAGTCTTCTCAAGCAGTTAGTGCCAGGGCCCTAAGAGCATGACAAAAATACGAAGGGTTCAGCAACAATTAGTTAAGTGCCAACACTGATACCTGAAGTTTGAGCTTGTAACAAAACCAGCGTGATTTCTGCAGAGTGCCTATTTAAAAAGGGCCAGTCTCAAGGCAACTCAAAAGCAGTGAGAAAATTAACATGCAGGAGACAAGTGCAGTACAAGTTAGAATATGGTCCTAGTATACAGTTTGCCTGCTTTAATTTTCTTTTTTTGATTAGGAGTAAAGATAAGCAATATGGAGCCAAAATGCAGATATCCTCCTGAGAAGAACAGACAGAGCAGGTTGTCTTTAAGTGATTTCCCCAGGTTATCATAATTTTAAAAGATAATGTGTGCCATTACAGTTACATTAATCACCACAACACAGCACGATAGCTCATTTACATGCAGTGTCAATTTATAGCATGCTTATCTAAACCAGTAGCCTCTGGGTGGCTAATGTTTATAAGCCTCTAAGGGAGAACCGAAGGCGACAAGCTCCTCCATGCATGAACTGCCCAGCTGTACGTTAGAGGCTTTGACAGCCACCACACAAAGACGAGAATACGCTACATCAAATCTGGAAGAATATTTTTTCTCAGATAGGCATAAGGTAGCTATTTAGTATTTATCCCTGGGCTCAAGCAGCATGCCAAGATTCCTTCAGCTGGATAGCTGAATCATTTCTCTTCTGACCTCTGATGGATCATCAAGCCAAAGGACATCTCTGCCAGCCTGCGTATACAGCCTCTGATGATTCTTCTCCCACAGCCAACACAAATGACTATTGATCAATACTGACTTCCGTCTTCCACTGATTAGAAATGCCTCCAAGGCCAGATGATATTTTTGTAAAGCAAACCAGAACTCTAATATTCTATAAAGTTGTATGATGACAGATCTCCCCTATCATGTCCTCAAAGACACTTGCATGCTGTCCTCCATGACTGTCCCTTTTCGAAGCACACACCGAACTAAGTGTGGATAAGCACGTCACTGCTCCCCTGCTATGCAGAATATGAACATCCGAGTGCCAGAAACCAGTTTAACAATTCCGTAACATCTAGCCTTTGGCATCGAACCTAAAATTTCCAAGATCAAGCGGGAAATGCCAAAATGATAGATTTTAGATCGAAACCTCTAAGCTCCATGTCAGTGTGTCAAGTCAGGCACAACTCTGACCAGAAGCAAGATAAAAACTTTTCCAAGCAATTAGAAGTCAATGTCATTTCACTAAAAACAAACAAGAAGATAGGGAAGCTGCTCTGATACCACCACAAAAGCAGGAGCTGCAAGTTCTGAACAGGCCCGATTAATGGTACCTGGCAATACAGAACTACAAAACCACGAATAAACAGCTAAAAGTAAGAAGCTTCAAGAAAGCTTTGATTTTATCACATTTATAAACTGAAACAATTTTTTAAAAAGAGAGTATTAAGAGGCTTAAGTCTGAAGTCAGGAATAAATGTTTTGACAAGTCCTTTCTTTGTCCCTCACTGGAGCACTATAAAAATGACGATGCTATAAAAGAAACACTTCACAAATTCAACTTCAGCTCAGCGCTCCTACTCTCTGCTTTTTGAAGCAAAGATTTCTATCAATCAGTGATAGTTTTCCTGAATGGAGCCTGAAAAGAAAACAAACACAGGGAGGCTTAATTTATTAGCTATATCAAACCAGGGTAAGTGAATACCCAGTTAGCTCACAGAGAATGCCTGCTCTTCTGTTACCAACACGTGGAACCATTCGAATAAACCCCATGGACATATGAAATAGAAACCGAGTATCTCTGCACACACAATGTTTAAACTACTGTGCATATTAACGACTTACAGGAATAATAAAATGTAATGAAGCCATAACATGAAGCCATGCTAACTGGCAAACAACAATGGCCCCTGGAATAGACATTAAACTTGTCCTTCTGAAATATATCTGCATCTGTGGGGTTTTTTTTTTAATATTGGTTATGGATTTACATCTTTTAGAGCCTGAAGTGACTAATGCAGTCACACAGCTATAATCTTCCTACATAACCCACTGAGTTGGTCCTAGAAGTTTGATTAAAGTACATATTACAGAAATTTTATCTTAGAATACTGTATAAGATTCTACCAGCTCTCTTCTTCTAATTTACTATAAATTTAACTAATAATTTAACTACAGCACTGCTTCTGATTTGAAGGTTCCATCTGCCTGATTCCCCGTTGGTTCTTATTAAACCCACCAGATCTCTTTTACATCTGTAGATGTATTTTCACATGGAGTACATACCTATTTGTATAAAGGTATTTTTATATAGCCATGGCACTTCTCAACCTCGGTGCTGCTAAATGGAAAGAGAGCTGCTGA
>NW_010425920.1:0-12985 GCF_000710305.1 Buceros rhinoceros silvestris | reverse complement strand
CCAGGCTGTTGTTGGTTTCTTTCTTTGTTTTTAATCCTGATTATCTTTACTTCCTTCCTTTGAGCTCCCACCTGTGCACAAGTATACTGGCGTACGTGTGAAAAGCCTGACCATCTCCCTCTTTGGTCCTGCGTGTTGCTGTTTCAATTTTATCAACATTCACTTCTTTGAACAGTGCACTGTACCAGAAACTCATATTGTGATACTCATGATAGTAATCCACGATGCCTGGGTCCTTTTCTGTACCACTGCTTGTCTGGATACAGTCTTTCAGTGCTTAATATTATACGCCTTCTTTTTGCGCAGCAGCATTGCTCTTGACTTGGCTGCATTAAAATGAGCTGTGTTGAATTGTGAACAGTCAACAATCCAGATCTCAGGGTGGGGCGAAAACGGTCCTTCTCATCTTTTCTTGACCTTTAAGACTTCTAAAAATTCAATCGATAACCTGAAAGAATATAGCTTTACATCAGGGCTCCTAAATGTGTTAGTTTACCATCACCCACTTCAGCAGTGGTAGCACCTTCCACCCATACAGATGAGCAAGCAGCAAAACTGAGATCCTCGGGCTATGCTGTTGTTTGCAGAGAACGGCATCAGGAGCAAGCATGTAGAACAAATGAGCCAGTGCTCACGTGCAATGCCCACACTATGTGCATTGGGAGGGAGGAGTTTCTTCCTAGTCATCCCTTGCATCGAAGCCCATTAGCAAGTTGGAAAGCATTGGGTACTCTCCTGAGACAGCCATTTTGTCCAAAACCAACCACTTACAAACCCTAAGTCCTCCCTATTGCAAGCATCAAAGTGGAGTGAGAAGACATGGGAGATCCTCTTCAAGAGCACCCTCACAACCTGAGTTAGAAGTGCTAGCACAGACCCGTTTCAGAGAGCACTCCTGGGTACGCCTCTCGATGTGGAAATTCGGAGCTCTGAAATTCCGCTCTAGGTCACCTAGACCTGAACCATAACAGGGTACCCTACGAGGAACAACCCTGTTTATCGCTATATCTTCATGTAACCATGTTTTGAGATGATCCAGTGGAACAGTTATTTAATGTGTGCCCAGCTAATTCTATACAATACAATCTAAAAAATCATAACAGTAACTCAAGTAATTTTGGACAAATTAAAGCACAGCACCAGCAGAAAGAGCCCCTCATCTCTAGAGCAGGCATCAGAACAAGTGAAAGCCTGCCAGTACATGAACTTGAACTCTAGACAGTATTACAAAACTCATACTGTCTCAGACTCCAAACTGAGGAAACAAACAAAACCAAAAATTCAAAACCCAAAAAGCCAATCACCCAGAAAATTCACACTGTGCTTATCTACAGACATAATGTTCTAAAGGTATTTAAGATGACACAGCCAAAATACGTGTGCATGCGTACCCTCTTTAAAAAAAAAAAAATAAAAATTTAGCTGCAGTTCACACAAGTACTTCTTGAATAAAAATGTTTTCCCAGTTTACTTCTTTGCTTTAGACCCCGTCACTGCACTATTATGCAGATAAAGTCTGGTGAATGTAAGGCCTATGTAACAACAGGAGGAATAATGGATACTGGAAAATGTAATTACATACTGTCGGGAAAAATTATTAGGGGCAACTACTGCAAGAGGAGCTGCCTCCAACTGATTTTCTGAGAGGAGCACAGAACACTGGAGCCTCTTTTTTAATAAGCTTTGTGGGTTTTGTACAAACTAGGTATATAAAGAATGTGAATAATAAAAAAGCATCTAAGAGAGGAATTTGGAAATAACACAAAAAAGAAACCAAAGTTAGATTCTTTCCTTGCTTCTCCAGAATTGATAACCCTCACATTAAAGAAAAAAGAACAATTAAAAATACAATAGGATCTTTACCTTTTTTTTTTTTTCCTCAATAGCATGTGTGCTCTCCAACACGGCTGCACCTACATGACAATTTTTAATCCAAATCCATTTGGGGGGTCAAAGGAAAAAGCAACCTCCTCTCAGCATTTCAGATGCTTTCAAAACAATCTGTTCAAATTCAACTGATTCAAGTTGAGTTTAAGATTTATTCCTAATAGTTTATAGAATTCCTGAAGTTATATAAAATGTATCCTAGAAAAGTCTTTTTTTGTCAATTCTTTTAAAAGTATATGATTTCATTTATTTGCCTGAAACTCAAAATGACATTCAGCATTATATTTTTAAATCTAACACAAGAACCAAGAGGAACATATGCACAGGGTTTTTGCTGAATCTAAAAGGTAAGACTGAATATAGGTAGACCTACATAAAAATCTCTATCTAAGAACATTTTAGCATGGAAAACCCTAAACAGGATGAACATTTAGCAAGCAGGGTGTCATACTTAGTCATAAGCTGCAGCTAAAGCTATAGAAAATAAAGAAATTTGTAATGCCTATGAACACTAACAGCTAGAACACTTCCTAAAAACAGGTTCCTTAACATGCTAAAAAAATCATGGCTTAACAAGATATTCTTTATGTTTAACAGGCCCGTCGCAAACAAATTCCTGATCAGACTCTGCCCTCACATCTGTTGAGACAAACCTGCAGTGAAAGGAATGCAAACCCTCTAGATTTATGTTAGTAGAAAGAAGAAGAAGAAATGAAAAAGTGAGGTCAGAGGCTGACCTTTAAAATGTAATTTTTGGTATTTATTTAACCAAGTGTCTTTTGCTGTGACGCTCAGCACAGCTTCTCAGCCACAAGCCATGTAATATGATGTTTCACTTTGGTTATAGAGATTACAGTCTTATTTTTTCTTGACTCGTCATTACAAAGAAGATAAAGATGACAACCAGAAGACAAAGGCATTTCTGCAGTTAAAAGAGAGGAAAACAAAGTAATACCATCCCATTCTAAAAGGTCTATCTCAAAAAAGTTTGATTAGCCATCTTTTATGGGCTGGCAACCGTCCACCAATGTTGCATAAACAACACAGTAAAGGTCAGGGGTTGGGTTTACAATTTCTGAAGAAGCAAGTAGGAGGGCTGAAATGTTGCTCACCAACAAAGAGATTCATCCACATTTCTCAGTTTAACAGCTTGTCAATTCTTCCCATCTGATTCTTTTAATGAAAGAAATTGGTTTCCTCAATCTATGTCTTAATACCCAGAGAACACAAAAAGCTCTATGCACACTCTTTAGGACACCACAGATAATAACAAACATTTATTTCATTCAACTACCATTGTTCAATCTACCAGCAAAATCAGCATCATTAGTCTAAGCCTCTACAGTTTGCTCAGACAGGAACAAATTTTAGATTAAGTGTCCAATTATTGGCTCATAAAGTCATATCATGGCATTTCCTTCTTAGCAGAGTGTGGTTTAACTGGCAAGGGCCTTTTTTCCTAAGACTAGCCTAATTCTAAAGAATGTCATATGCCCTTCTGAAAAACACATCAAACTGCAGGGGAAGCGCACTGAGCAATACCCTCCTGAATAAATCTGTCCAGCTTACAGTCATTAACACAAATCCCAACTGCTCTTCCCATCAACTGATATTGATGACAGTGACGAGGCCGCTGCAAGCTTGCTTTGGTGGCCATTATAAATTCAACTGTATTTTACTTTAAGTAACCAAGAACATGCCAAACACTCCTGTACATATCAAACTACAGAGAGTGGCTTAAAGAAGTGGACACGCAGGTTGACAAATAGTCAAGTGATTTAACATTTAGCTATATACAACATCATAGCATGTGCTTAAGAGAAAAAGATGAAAATATCTGATATTACGATTAGGGATTAAGGTTTTAATGGCAGGAATTTAGGATGACAGGCAGCAAATATATCCAGGAGCTGTTACGCTGGCTACCACAAATGACTGTTCTTCAAACCCCTACATCATAACTTCACCACATTTCAGAAGTAATTAAAAATACCAGAGCCTCTGAAGAATTTTACAGACAACCTTTTTCTAACCTAGTATCTGCAAAGCCAAACTCCTTTTGGGTCATGAACAGAGAACACCAACAGATAGATACGTCATAAAACTTTAAAACAAACAACAAAAAAAAAAGGCTTTTCCACAGACAGCACTGTTTTTGGCATTTTAGATAATCAAGAAAACACTTTAACCATTAACCCTTCTTCATAAACATTAGTAACTTTATAAATATCAGCTTCAGACAGGTGCACCTTTTTTCTGTTCTTAGATGATGCCAGAACTCACAGAACAGCTTCTTTCTTTTCCACCTGCTTACAATATTTCGCTTCACCTCTAAATCAGGGTAGCCCAAAGGGCCAAGGAGGAATTATTAATTCCTGGATTCATAAACACCAAACATAACAAGGAGGAGACCTTCCAAAGAGACAAAGAACACTTGTGCTCTGTTCTGATCAGTTTAAAGATACTGGTCTTTCGATCAAAACACTCCCATGACAATTGTGGCAAGCAGTCAGGGGGACACTAATTTGGTCAGGACATAGACACTGCTGTTTGCTTCGCTATCATGAGCAGTCAGAGATTGTCAGCTTGACAGCTCCTTTGTGAACACAGTTGGAGGCCTAGATGAAAATCCTCAAAAGGAGATAAAGGTGGCAGTTGCCATGAAGCCGGCTGTGTACAGTTAAGTCTGTCACAGTACATGATTATAAGCACAATTCTGAGTGAAACAAGAACAGGCACTTATTGCGAAGAACAAGGAACACCAAACATGATGCTTCAGCACCAAGTGACTAATGCCGTCTATTAACCAAGCAATAGGTGCTGAAAACTTCTTTTATATAATATTAGGAGTCATACCTTTCCCTCTAGGGCTGTGTAACTGCACTCAAAGTGATGGAGATGCCTTTTACAGGCAAAGACCAGGAGGAAAAATAGCACTTTTACAAGATAGTGTATCTGTAAAATACAAAATACCGGCAATGCACAGAAGCCCTGATGATGTGGTTTAGTAGAAACGCTCTATTAGCATTCGCTGGGATGACTGACAGAAACCATTCATGCATTTGCCATGGATTCACTCACATAAATATAATCCTAGAGCACAGCATCCTGCTCACATGGACTACAACCACCAAAGTGTTTTTCCAAGAGCACATGCACCAAGAACACTGCCGGCTTCGACAGGCACAACTAGGGGACTCCAGCTTTCCAATACCTTACACCTTCATCAAAGCACAGCGTCTGCTGCACGCTGGAGTTTCTTTCTCAGGAAACACTTAAGGAAAAAGCATGTCCAGTTCCCTAATTACTGAGGCATCTTTTAATTTGTAAAAGAAACCAGGTTTGGGCAGTCAGGGGCCACTGAGTAGCCAGACACAGGGCTTGAGAATATTCTCAGACCTCCCTGCCTAACTGTCCTGGCACTGAAGAGACAACGGCGCTGGAGTTCAGCACTGGGGCCCAAATGCAAGGCAGGAGAAAGTAAGATAAAGAAGGGCATGGTGCAATGAAAGTATCAGGGAAATACCAGAGGAAAGACAACAGCACAATTTTCCATCAAAAATAAGTTAAGCTGAAACTGAATTCCTGGAGCTCCATTAGCAAATATCTGTGAAATCCACTGGAAAAATTCACACTGTATCTTTACTTGCAGTGACTCCTTCATATCATAGTTACAGCCTATATTTAAGAAAATTATTTAAAACCATACTTTTCAAACTATTTAGGCAATGCATCATTTCCTTAAGGTAAAACCAGTTTTGTAAATCAACATAAATAACTGCAAAGACAGTACGATATGCTGGCAAAGGAGTTTTGCATCTCTTCTAAAGCTGAAGTTCAGATTGCTTCCTTCATAGGTTATGATTTATGATTCAAATTGAACTTTATGAGCATTACAGGTGAAATTATTCTTGTTTCTTGGGGTCCAGCCTAAGACAATACTAACTTTCAGAGTCTTTATGCTACATGTGTTGATGCAGTAAAAATTGTAACTGAAGTCAAGGTGAGAACACAACCTCAATAACAGAAATGTTAAAAAACATACCAAATTCTCCAGGAGGCGAGTTTGGAGGCATCTTCTATGCACAGAAAAAGTACCCGATTTTATTGAAGTTACCTTTGCACCAGTGTCAACTCGATACAAAGGGTGTGATATAATTTGCTCATTGCAAGGGGTACAAGTAAGAATAAACTAACGTTTGCAAACGATTTAGATACTACAGTGCAACACCAGCAGAAGAATTCAGCAAAGGACCAGTCGTTCTGTTTTCAGAGCGGTATTTGAATGGTGCATTAGACCACATGCTGGACAAATAACACAACAGACTGAAAAGCAGCTTATTCAGACGATTGGTCCAGTAGAGGTGGGAGAAAGGGAGGGTGAGGGAGAAGGGGAAGAATCTGATCACGTAACTACAGGCTTTCTGTCAATGCGTACAGTCTAAGAAGCCATATTAATATTTTTCCATACACTCTTAATTCTGTTTTTCTTCACTATTAACTGCTTGGTGATTCTGTCACAGTTTACAGCTGTTTTTAAATATTACAGACAAGCAACACAGCATGTGTCTGTGTGTCAGGAAGGAAGGAGCACATATAATGCAATGTAAAATTTATTCATGGTTTTCTTCTTATAGCACAAAAGCCAGCAGATTCCATGATTACACAGAACCAACAGGAAACCATCATCACCAAATGTCTGTTTAACTAACTGCCTTCTCATTTAGGTAACAGGTTATAAGGGTTCTGTATGGTAGTTCAGAATAAACATTTTAAAGCAGTGATTGATTTTGCCAGTCTTGAAGAACGTTCCTCACCATATAGATAGCAGCTGGTACCATTTCCACTTTCACACTGAAAACACTATTATTTGACAATTTATATATAAAAGGTTGACTTTATTTTTGAGAAATCTTGCTTACTCTAATGGCAGCTGGTATGAATCCACATAATACAAGCAGGAAATTTTCACACTGATCCTATACAACATTTTTAGCATTTATTATTTAAAAAATCATTATCTGTGCACAGTTTAAGCTATCTTTGCCTAAAGTACGCACTCAAGAGCTTGGATAAAGTTCAAAGAAAGATAAAAATCTTGCAAAAATTATTCCATTATTTATACTGGGGAGGGGGGAGAGGTGAGGGTAGGTGCAAGGAAATTTGAGGAACTCTGATTTTATGGCTGCTGGCTTTCTCCATCAGGAAACAATCAGGTTTCCTTTCATACATTTGTGACACTATAATAACCGTCATCTACTTGACTTTAATTAAGCATATATAAAAATTAATATTTTTGTCTTTGGAGAATTATCCCCAAGTGACGTCTAGTAGAACATACAAACCAAAGGCCTCATTTAATCCACCTACTCCAGGGTTCAATTTCGCCCACAATGCATAAATGGAATTGCAAGTGGATTTAAAGAGACCATGAAAAGAAGGAACTCACCATTCTAACTACTTCAGGGTAAGTCTGCTCTGTCAAACAGCCTCTGCTTATTGTAATGTAGTCCACCAGTTCATTAAGAGTGGAGCGCTTGTATTCTTTCATTTTAAGGTCTGAAAGCGTGTCCATGAAGTCAAAAATGACACAGCACTGTTGAAGTTTCTTTAGGAACAGTTCAGGCTGCTCTGAAGATGGAACGTCTATGAAACAAGAAAGGAAATCTTTGTGAGTCTGGCATCTTATTATACAAAACAGGATTTCTTTTTGAAGATCAATTTCAAAGGCAAGCAGCATTCATACAATTTCTGTAAAACAGAGCTCAGATTAACAAACAAACCCCTTATAGGAACTGTAATATTACTGTGTGTTTGAGATCTTGAACAAGATGTTGTAGATGTAATTTAATCATTACCTGCTATTAAGAAATTAAAGTTCACCAAAAAAGTCCAGGCTTAAGCGGAGAATGCAAACACAAGAGCATTCAAGACTCAGTTCTACGATACACCACCACTTTCACTGGAGGCTGACGCTCACCATCGTTAACTTACACTCCAAGGAAGGATGAAAGAACTGTCAAACAGATCAAGCTTGGTTAATTTATATTTCTAAAAACACCGCATCATTTTTAACTCTGTAGGAATAGACGTGAATATGAACACTCGGCAGGACTATAATGCTGCAAACAAGTTTTCAGATTCAATCATTATCGACACGTTGACACTTTCTGTATCAAAATCCATTTTACTGGAAGACAGTGAAGATTTTTTTGCTGTACTAAGAACACACAACTTTCACAAATAGGAAAACCTTCACACAAAATAAAGAGTATGGGCTTGACCAATAAAGTAAGCAGAATGTACTACTCACTATTTTTCTCTGTTTTCTTAATTCTCAGCAGATAAAAGACTTAATAAAATTATAAAAGGAATGTCAACTTCTTAGGGGTTTGTTAGTTTACCAACTGTATCAAGAGAGTACATGTACAGAAGAGGTTAACAACAGGGGAAAGTTGCAGAAATGAAATAACTCACTTTCACTCTGAAAGCAAGCTCGAACTAGAGGGCATTTCACTTCCTTTGATCCTCTATTTTTTCTGGTTTTTAAAGGCACAAATGCTCTGTCAGCACCAGAACCCTGCGAAGGATCTTCTAAATAGTAATAAGACATGCCAATGAGAAATTCTGAAGATTGCAACTAGAGGAATTTTAATAGTAAAGATTGATGTTTACTTGATAAAACCTGGAGGTACGAGTGAAAGGCCAACCTAAGATGGACAATACCATTAAGACACAAGAGTATGTCAAGTTAAGGAATATTTGGTAAACACTGGAAGCTGTTAGTAGTTCTATAGTAGTTTTAACGAAATAGTACCATGAATCTGTTTTAAGTAAAACCGTATACATAATGGTTACTAGTTTCAAGCTCAAAAGACCCATGAAATATTTCAAGGTCATAGTATATAGGTATATTGCTTCAAAAAGTGCTGAGGGAAATGCAAGGATCCCAAGGCACTTCACCTCAACCCTCTGCACTGCTTAATCCCTGAAAAGAATACATATGGATTGCAGTACAAATAAAGATGCTGCTTGCTTCCTGACCTGACATGGTACGGCACAACAGCTCACTCAACCTTCTCCCACTTGCAGCACTGTGGCAGTGGCAGGATTCAACAGGTTAGCAAACTGCACCCTACAGTCTGAACAACCAAGATCTCAACAAAGAACCAAGATTGACCAAGACCTCGGCAGAGTTCAGCTGTCGGTATAAGGCAGCCCACACTGATCTCATAGTCACTAGGCTTGCAGAACTTCAACAAGAGCAGCTACACAGGAGAAGAATCCCCCACAAATACCTATGGAAAAACTGAAGGTCCCAACACCAGTTCACCCTAAAGCTGTTCCACTGGCCAGGTTTTTCCCACGTGTTCAGACGCCTCACAGCAGGCAGCACGGAAACCCAAGGTAAGCCAAGGAGTTGCAGAAAGTCATTAGCCCTCACCCCTTACAAAAAAGGGCACTTCTATTAACGACCTCTCTAAGGTTACAGCCTTACAGGAGACAAAGGTCCTGGGGAAGCAAAGACCTTGTGACTGCTCCCTTGACTACCTGCCTTTCAGACAATAAAAGAAAGAAAGAAAAAAAAAAAAAAGACTTCAGAATCCACGATATTTGCAAGGAGGCAATAACTAACTGCTTAACAATTATTTCCAACAGATAGACTGTAAATACAAGCTGGGAAAAAAAAGAAAAAAAAATACATGAAAGTGCTATTGATTACTTTTCAAGAGGATTATGCTTAATTCTAACTTCCACTCCGTACTGGGTTTGTGTGGCCAGATTTTGGTAACGCGGGTGCTACAGAGGTGGCTTCTATGAGAAGCTGCTAGAAGCTTCCTCTTTGTCCAGCAGAGCCAATTCCAGTCAGCTCCAGGATGGAGCCACCACTGGTCAAGGCTGAAACCGTCAGCAGCAGTGGCAGCGCCTCTGGGAGAACGTATTTAAATAAGAAGGGAAAAAACCTGCACAACCACAGCCACGGAGGAGTGAGAATAGGTGAGAGGACTTGAAAATGTCTAAGCAGTATCACTAAAATCTGTGGTGTTACATGATTACACTGGTTTTTTGGTTGCATTGTTCTACATGGCTTGCACACGTTTATGCTGATCAACAAGGATGTCCTAGTTAAAGAAAAACATAGGCTGAAAACAAATGGTAATCCATTAAGATACAGTTCAGCACAAGTTATAACCAGACTCGAATGACTCAGGATTACACTCATTTTAAGGTAGGGTTGGTATTAAACAAAAATGTAAAAATTACTAAAGCATTAGAAAACACTAATAAAAGACTGTTGACTTTTTCTCTCTGGTTAAGTTTCTGGAGGTGTGGGAACAAAATGAAAAATGTAATTAAGTTCTCAAGAAAAAACACTCTAGAACACTACATGAATTTCATGCCAACATCACTGTGTCAACAAGCCATGTGAACCGTAGGGGCAAACAAACGAAAAAACCTCCAAAATCCACAAACAACAACAAAAACCCCAAGGCCCCATGAAATAAAACCCCGAAACCCAGTTGTTCTGGTCATATCTGCTTTTCTTTATTAAGCAAGTTGCCATTCATGCTACAAAATAAAATTGCAACGTTTCATGCAATATTTCTTATTGTTCTCAGGAATTTGAGATGCCTTGGGAACAGGGTAACACCTAATGCCTAGATTTTTTCTACCTGGAAACCAGAAAAGTATACAAAGAGGAAATTATAGGAGGTCTTAATATGCAGAGCACAAGAAGGGGGCAGCAGACATCAATAAAAATCAGTATTCTGTGTTCCCAGCCTTCCCACAGAGACCATGCCATCAGCTGGGTTGGGGCGGGGGGTGGTGGTGGTTTTGGGTTTGTTTTGGTTTTGTGGCGGTGGTGGTGTTTTTCTTAATCTTCTAATGCCTCTTCCACAGCTGTACAAACCTTACCAAAAGAATATGGACTTCTCCAGCCACCCTCAGGCCGCTGTTTGGAGCTGGGAGGCACGCTGGTCCTTGGGTACACACTGGTACAGACCTACTGAGCTCCACAGCGGAGCTAAACTCTTAATGCAGTTACTTGACATGAAATACACAGTTCATTATAGATGTTCGCTGTTAATTGACAAAAAAGTGCAAATCATTTTCTTCTCAGCAGGCAGGTACTCAAGACCTTTCCATGAATTCTGCAATATTTTACTCTTGTGCTAACGTGCAGCCAAACATTTAGGCCCCCAAATTTAATAACTCTCAATATTACCATTGTATGCACTTTCAGTTCAAAGAATTGAATATTGAGCAACTGCTCTAATAAATCTGTGTAAATACCTATAATACGTCAATAAACTTTAAAATAAAATCAAACTGACACTGCTAAGTGCTATGTGTAATTTATTTCCAATGCACAGGGGAGTATACATCTACCAAAATCAAAATTTAAATAAAGATGAACTTCCGTCTGGGTGACTGTAAGAACTCTCCTCAATTTCAGAAGGTCTTTGCAGTAAGTTAATTTTCAGGTTTGTCAGTTTTCTCTTTAGCCATTTAATACTGTACAGAGCTTTAGAAATACACTGAGCATTCACAGATTCAAAGGAAATTGGGTTAGTGAAAGCAGGTACTCAAACAGCTGAACAACAATAATCAAGAATCGGAGCCTTTAACAAAATCAGATGTTTTATAAAGTTGTCAGAAAACCTGACAACAAGTACTGTAATTTTTTTTTTAGACGTGGACCACCAATTACAAGACCTGAAATACTAATTCTACAACGGCCAAAGTAATTCAGTTGCTCTCTTTAAAGACCTTTCCCAAAATAATCCTAATCCAACCAGCCCATCCCTTCTCAGTCATCTCTGCAGTCTCTGCCTTCTGCATCCTTTTATCAAATAAAGGCATCAAAATCTGACAGCATCCTATTTCTGCAAGTCTCTAACATACAAAAATAGTCATGTTTATGCTACATTCATGGTTTAATTCAAGTAATTTACAAGTAACCAATTTTGGATCACAGAAAACTAAACTAACTACGCTAAAGGCCAGCAAAACTGCATGCAGATATGAGCCATGGGTCTCCTCTCAGTAGTAGCGAAAAGCCAAGAAGAGGGAGATCCTGAACACCTGGATCAGTTCCCTGATCCACTTTAGCCTGTAATAATGCCAGGAAGTGAAGAAGGGGGGAGGGATTGAGCTGCTTAAACCAGCACAGCAACTGTAAGGAAAAGTCACAGGTGTGTGGGCATAGGACAGCACAGGACCTAGAACTAGAATAAAACGAGACAATGCAGAATATGTACAAGGTATGAAGCAAAACTAGGATATGCTCACACATGCTCCGCTGCACCCATGTATCTATTATCAGAACATTCATAAATAATTAAAAGCAAAATGCCCTCAGAATAACTACTGCTTCCAGTGTATACATTACTGTTACTAATTAGCTTGAAGATGATGTTTGCATAAAGACAGAGCATCATCTTCGTGTATGAGAGTAACAATCAAACATCATGCTAAGCATGGAAAATAAAAACACATCCTAAAACCGGAGTATATCCAGAATGGGGGACAGAGAGATTAATAGTAAATTTAACTCCCATTAATTTTAAGAACTGCCTTATGATTTCCCAACATTTAAGGACTCTGTATTCACTTGACTCCTCCCACTGAGACTGTTTCCTATACTCTTCCACTATTGACTTAATGGGAAAATAATTCCTCAGTTTTTCTTCAGTTTCCTTATCTTCCAGTTATTAAATAAACCAGGACTATTATTCTAATAGTTAAGTAAAATCTCCTTGTGACAAAAAAAGCTCTAAAAAACCAAAGAAACCGCTCCTGCTTTGCTGCCACTCACCAAGCAACCAAGTTAAACACAATCAGCTGCTGAAGCAAGGACCTGCCTGCACAAAGAAGGCAGTTGGGCGTAAATCTCTTTATGTCCACATCTATCCCCCACAGGTTCCTGTGAAGATTGTTTTGGAAGAAGCCAGCTTTCTAGGTTTTATTCAAAGAAAACTTGCAAATTTGAATTTGAAAGCCTTTTAGTCTTCCTGGAGAAGTTCACTTCAAGAGAAGGTCTATTGATACTACCAGGTGTTGGGAGGATGGGGCCAGACTCTTCTCAGTGGTG
>NW_010425919.1:6880-34993 GCF_000710305.1 Buceros rhinoceros silvestris | reverse complement strand
TAAATATATATATATTACTCAGGTAATATATGAAAAGTTCCTTGTTGTGTGTCCTTAGATACCTGAGGTCACCACACTTCTGTCTTTAACCCGCACAGTTCTCTTTTTGTGTAAAAATATGCTTTATAAACACACTTAAATTTAAAATCCCATATCCAAGCCTTTCTGAAGCTTTAGGGGAGGTCTGGAATGTGAGCCGCAATCCCTCTGTATAAAAAGGGCTTTAACAGCAGAACCAGCCTCTTTAACACTTTGAAGAAAGCCAGTAAGGACAGTGAAATATTAAATTTCAGTATTAGCTCCAATAACCTAAACTCTCTATTTATTATGAAAGTCTAAGGAAGTTATTAAGAAAGCCTAATTTTTACATTTTACTTCAACACTGCTTTGTGAGTTAGTAATAAAAATGATTGCAAAATCATCATGTTTATTTTATTTGATGTAAGGACTGCAAATATAAAGTCATTGCCAATCATGCAAATTCAATGAGTTAGAAAAACAGCCATGAAGAAATGTAGTGTTACTATAGCTTGTAAATGAGTATAATGAAAACTGGCATTAACACTTATAATTACAAAAAAAGAAACACAATTACATTGGAGTCAAAAACCTGAATAACTACCGGGTTTAACACACAGCAATATAGCTATGTCACAGCAGAGTGATGTTTTTCAATCTGCTTCAATACCTCAACTTCTATTTAACGCCAAAACCAAGACAAGATGGGTAGGCATAATCTGACAAACCTTACTGCGCTTCAAACTCTTCCTCTCCAGCACACATCTTCGTTCAATTTCAGTTTTAACTAGCAGGTACAAAAATCCAGATTTAAAATTGAAACACGCTCTTAGAAAAGAGGAGCTAGAGAAAGAACGGAGAATACTCAGTTTGGGAGTATGCAGTTCAGTTCACCCAGAATTTTCAATGTCATGCCTAATTATCTTGGTCTTAATGTTTTTTATGACCCACTTTAGATATGCTAGTTTCAATGCTAACAGAAATATTTACTGATGTTGACTGGCTTCTGGTGGTTTTTTTTTCAATTTACTTGAAGCTACCCAGGAGGTCCTCTAACACTAACCACAACCAGGAAGCCCCATTAACTTGACCAAGATGCACTTTCTATAGCTTGACGCGCCCTCTTTTTCATGTGGCTTTTGTTTTGTGTTCGCTCTGCCGCCTTCTCTGAGTCATTGCTGGCTACACTGTCACATAATCCCACACATTTATTCTCTGCAGCTTCAACTTCAATAATCAGCCCATTACCGTGCTATATCAATGTTGTATTCACTTTTCACCTTAGAGAAATACTGATTTCTATCTGACCCTCCCATGCAGAATACCCCATCTGCTCTTCAGCATGAGCCAGATCCTGTTGCTACTTCCTACTTCATAAAAAAACCTCCCTTGGGCATGATGGCTCTGTCACCTCATTCCTTTCTTTTCTTTGGATTGTTTTATTTTCATTACCAAAATTTATATTCCAAAACCAACCTTTGTGCTCTCTCCTGCTTCTACTATACACAGACAATTTTTTTATCTTGAAGAACTAGAGCAGTCATTTCTGCACCCCTCACATAACACCCTCACCTTTCACCTCTACTGCATTCTCTGCTGAACTAAAGTATCCAGTCTTCGGGACCCCTACAGCTATTAATCTGTCCTGCATAACTGTTTGTAGCTTCTTGCAAAACCATCTGAATGCCTTCTCCTTCCTACCCTTTCTCAGGAACTTCATCCACTGGTCAGAAAAACAGTAAGCCTTTTCCTGTAATCCTCTGCCCTGATAGATAATGACAGATAACACAGATATTTCCCAACTATTTGAAATATGCATTACTGTTAGAGGATGGAGAAGGGAACTGGGGGAGCTTTTGAAAAACTGCGGCTTAGATTTACTCTCTCCCTTTGACGTTCAGCTTCACAGTACACACATAGTGCTGTGTATCCATAGTGCACAGCTGTAATTTTCATGTCTCTGTTCAGGATGCTGCGCAATGAATGCTGCTTTTGCCTGGGAATCTTTAGGTGCTACTGAAACACGCGTTAAACAATACATCGCATCACATGGCCTTATCAGTCTTCTCTACTTTTCCCCTTCCCCCAACACCTGTACATGAAAGGAGACTATCGCACAATTCTAGCAGAGATACCGGAGGAAAAAAAAATCAGGATTCTTTTCTCCTTCAGGGTACTGCATTATGTGCTGTTTATTTTATTATACTTTATAACTAATTTTGCTAGTTACGGTATATAGTAGATATGAATGTGACCAGCACAAATCATTTTCTGTTGTTTATCATCTCATCTTTCACAGAAAGAAAACAAAACAAATACAAACAAGCCCCTAATATTTATGTCAATGCACGAATGGATCAATGGATCGAAGCCAGAACAGTCCCAAGAGGAAAGCAATAGTCTCTTTTCCTGTTAATGAACAGTCTGTTGTTGCAAATTCACATAGGCTTTAATTTAATAAACACAAATGGATGAATGTGCTTACAGGATGTCATCCCCTTCAGGCTTGAAATCACTGACATGGAAGAATTGTCACACTTCAGTGAATTAAGCGCTACTCCCTACCCTTTCAAACCTTATTCACTGTGGCAACACAGACATGAAAAATGAAATTTAATTTTATAACTAATTCTTGTGCTTTTGCTGAGTTTGATTCTTTTGCCTCGGAATGTGGATTTAAAAGTTATGTCCTGTTTCACCTGAATTAAAGATAAACTGGATCAGTTTGTCTAAATAGTAATAAAAAAATCTTAGCTTGAACAGTGGGTTTTAATAAATGTAAAACAACCCTATCAATTACATTTGGAGCTCATTTAACGTCATGCAGGTGGACTCATTTTATGAGCCCACTAATGTCAATAAGCTTCAGACCTCACATAAAGCTTATTGCAAGTTCTGACATACTTATTTACTAAATGCTCTTAGTTTCAAGCTAGAGGTTAAAACTTGCAATATATGATGAGCTTTATATATAGCAGTGTTTTTAATCCACTCTGGAAAACAAGGAGCGATCACCAAAATCCGAAAGCCCCGTGCAATACAATCTGTATAAAATAGAAACTAGCAGCTGTTTGTCCATTGCTACTCCAGCTGGCAAGGGTTAGCAATCCCTTCATAAACCCCACCTTCCTTTGCTGAGCAGCCAGACGCTTCCCCAGAAATAAAGGGAAAACAAGCAGGGTGCAAATTCTGGAGGCTCACGTCTCTAAAATAGTTTGGAGGAGCAGAACTCAAACTGCAATCTCATGTGCAAAAACCACACAAATATACCACAAATCTCTATTTGGCAATGGTTACATGCTATTAACAAGGCATTAAAAGTATTAAACCAGGAATAATTTAACACAATCTAACAAAAGCACACCTGGACTGTCACGTCAGTCTTACACGTTCTTGAATTTGAGCTCAGAAATAGGAAGTGACTTAAATTTAATCCAAGACTCAACACAAGCTTCAGTTGTGGAGACTACTGACACAGAGCTCAAGTATAGCCTCCAGCAAGGGCTGCCTTACACAAACAGGCACACTGCACCACAAAGCTATATTGATGGCTATCACAGGAGTGTTCCTGCAGTACAAAACAATTATCAAGGAGTGCATTTGGTAGGAACAAATGTAATCCAGAGATCAATTCAGATTCCTCAATGATTTTTTTTTTTTTAATCTGTTTTACAGCTTGACTAATTCTGGCTTCTTAACTTAGGCATGTCTCAAAGTTTCTGTAACAGGTTTTGTTTTGGGGAGGGTTGGTTTGTTTTTTATTCCACAAAAGCTGTTTCAAAATGCAACAGAAAAGCTACACTTCCCCAAACACAAAAGAAAAGATGCCCCACCTCTTTGTCCTTTATTGCAAAGGATATAACTGGATACAACAAACTTAATTCAAACAATGCTTCTTTTAATCTGCACTGACAAATTTGTCCAAGTACTAACTAAAAAACAGATCTGTGGCTTTGCAAAATTGGATCTAACTCAGCAAAGTGGTACACAGTCATCCAGCTGCAGCCATGTTTTCTGGAATGACACCAGAATTAACTACCAGAAACGGAAACTAAAAAAAAAAACAAACCAAAAAAACCCCAAACCTTAAAGTATACTCTAATGCTTCTGACACGGAACTCTGCCCTACAGAATTCATATGAAATGTACAATGTACATAATTTTCAAATTTTGCTATAGGGAGGTGAAAGAAGCCGGAAGAATGTAGCATACCAGACAGTTCTGTGGAATACGTAGGCTACAACCTTCATACCATGTCAGTTCCATTAATTTAAAAGCCATCTTCAACATTTCTGTGATTACCTGTCACACCAACCACATCAGTCATGTCATCCAGCAGCATAGTCTATTCTAGCTTAATTCATTATAAATGTCTTGCTTGATAGTGAGAAAAGGGGATCAAAAGCTCATCTGATGGGGTACATAAACTTCAAAAACGCCAAGACCCATTTCTTGCCTAGAAAACCTTATAAAATACAGAGCTTCCTGCTTGTCTTTAGCCCTTGTGAGAAACAAATAATAAATTTTGCTGTTTACCATGAGTGGTGGCAATAAAAAAGACCACAGAATGGACACTCGAGGGGAAAAACAAACAAACAAACAAAAAAAACCCACACACACACCAAACGCCAAACAAAACCAACCCAGGCTGGCAAATTATGAAACTTACTGGTTGACACAGTTAATCCAGAAGCTGTTCAGAAGACTAAAGTGGGGAATTCATATGGGGGAAAATAATAACAAATTTATTCCAAAATGGATAGAACAATCTCAGTGACTGTTAAAATAAAGGTCCACATTTCCTAAAGAAGGTGAGCCACTCGAGGTACATCATCAACTTGTTAACCTATTAAACTCATTAAATCCCCGATACCACCTGAAATCATCCTATCGATTGCTTTGGTAAGATATATAAAAATGCACTCAGCTGGAGCATGGTGCAGAAAAAACCCTTCACAGCATCCTCTTGCCTGAACATTTTGACAGCACAGGAGCCTGCAGAAATAGCAGCTCAGTCATTAAAGAAATAGTTACAGCCAGACTGATAATCGCAGGTCATCCAATTAGCTGGTTTATAGGATCCCACTGATGAAGATACATAGCTTCTGGTTCTAGAGTTAGAGCAGTCAGGGCTTTTGATCTTTGCACCAAACTCTAGTGCACAGTTTAAACATGCCCAGCTTCAGGTAAATCCATTATTTCACTTGAGCAAACCAACCAAGCAGTGATTTCCCAGTTTGTTAGCACTTTTAAAAGAAAGCTCCTCCCTCCTAAGTTAGCATTGCAGAATACCACAGTTTTGAGAGATATATATATACACACACAGAGACATATTGAACCAGTACAGTTGCAGATATACACATCATTGTTTTGGGACTTCTAAAAGCGATGTGTTCTCACAGCTAGCAATCCTCTAAAAAATGTAGAAATGACTACAAGTCCGCATTAATGAAAAAGAGGTCAGATTCTTCCCACATAAACTGTAAGCTGTATATTCAGCTGAGGGTGACAGTTAAGCCATAGCCTTATTATTGACATTGGACCCCTCATGCTGCCTGTTCCTGCATTTCAGGGATTTGACCAGGCTTCAAGCTAGAGAACAAAAGAAGGCCATACTAAAGCTGGTTTACAACATCTTAGTATGAATCAAAGATGCTGCTACTGGAAATCTAATGGTAAAGCTCATGCTTTTGTTTTATAGTTTTGGCTTGCAGATCCAATTTCAGATCAGCATCCAAACACTTGGGGGCTTATTCTAACTGAACCCATACTTTCGGATTCTGTATCTTATCCTGCAGCTTCTGGTGCCTCCTTGGCATTCTAAGCAGCTTTATCCCCGGGTGAAATTAGAAGGACAAAAGGATACTTTGCAGCTTGCAACATTAGGACCTCAGCAGACCAATTGCTGCTTGTTAAGGCAGGATTAGAGCACATGTTTTCCCATGTTTTGAATAATTTCAATGAATATATGACCGGGGGAGAAGGGAGCTGCGTTCCAATGAGCAAAGCCTTTAGTTTTGCTCTCCCTGTTTACTGTATTTAGTACTGTATGACTTCTGGAGCTATTTAAATCCACACAAAATGCAGGAAGTGCCCTCTCTATGGCCACAGGTTGGCAAACTTTCAGACACAGGCTTAAGGGGGCACTTGTAAACATGGCCCTTTTTGGGGGCCATCCATCTGTGTGCACCTCAAATGACATGCTGTGAGCACCTGCATGGGAACCACAGAGCTACTTCTGACTGTCCATGGCGACGGACGCTTTCTGCACAAGCAAGGAGCAAGAGCAAGCTATGCAGGCTATGTTAATCAGGTGCCGACGTGAATACTGGAGGAGCTGAGCCGACTGCTGGAAATAAAATGTAGTTAGCTGAACCCTCGCTAGTACAAACTTCATGGTCTCTTCTGAACTTCCTGTGACCCTCTGGTTTATTACTGACAGTTAAAGGAACACTGTACTACTGAAGCACAGACCTACTTACCTTTCCCGTATCTGCTGATTTTTTCTTTCAAGCAGTTTTTCCTGTAAACTGAAGTGTCTTCTGTTTAGACTAGGTTGGTAAAGTTGATGAGGCCTAATGTTCAAGCTAACTATATTTCTAAAAAGGCAGTTTTCACATATGTATATACTACAAATGCTGTACAGAAAAATAATGTTCTAAACAGGCAAAGCAAGGTACAGTGAAATTAAGGGTCTTTTCTAGGGTTACCCGTGAAAATTGGCATCATCCTGTCTTGTACCAGCCACAGCCCGTATTTTCAAAATAAGCTCTTCAAATCCTAGCAAATACTAACTACTCACCAAGTATCTATAAAACATGTCATTATTAACATTTACTTCAGATCTATCCGTGCACATACGAGTGTGCCACCATTCTGCCTGTACAAATTACTTCTATTTAGAGCAATTCAGTTGAATGAGTTTGAACCAAACAACTATGGAGTTTAAAGTTTAAGGCTTTGGAAGAACAAGTAAAACAAAACAAAAAACTCAGTCTGCAATCCAGTTGCTGTGTGGCCACATGCTGCTGACTATTTCACCGTTGGAAGAGGCTGCTGTTTCCATGAGGTGAATACTGAGTACAGTAATTCCCCGTTAATGTGGCAAGGCCTAAATGGAGTTTGGCAAAACAGAGCTATTAATTTTACTGATCAGGTTCTGTACTCTGCTCAGCACGTTTACCAATACTCAAACGGCATGAAGTCAGTTACCGACAGCTTAGTGTGTTAAATACAGCTGCTCAGTAACACTAAGTCATCCATTTATCCTCCAAGTGTGCTTCTTCACGCAGTTAGCACCACTGCCAAGTGCACTAAGGAGAATTCACACTTAGCTACAGTTCAGTAAGCTGAACTCCAGAGCTACTGGTAACTTGGCTGCAGTGTCAAGCCACAGTTATGTAACCCGCTGAGCTGAACGCTGCCCCACAGCTGGGAGGTGAGTGCGCAATGGCAAAAAGAAGCAGGAACCCCCATTTCAAAGGTGTTACGGTTCCAAATATTGCAAAACCAGACTTTCTAATCTTCTAAAGGACTGTAGATTTTGCAGAAGTTTGCTTCTTTTTTTTCTATGGTAGAACATTGCATAGTTTCATTTTGCATAATTAGAGAAAGCAGTGAAGTGAATTAATCTCAGTCACTTGCATATACACATTAGGCTGTACTCTAAAAAAAGATGATACTTAGCACTATTATCTGCATTCCTCACTAAACTTAGTGAGCAGGCGTGTATGAATTAGATTGTGGCAAGCTCACTGGCATCTGTACCCCTGACAGAAGCCTTGAATGGTAAGAAGGGTAAGTCTTTCACCTAGAGTCTTTAACATGATTGAATAAACAAAATTAAATGACAGCTTTATTTGTATCACTATGGTAGTGCTCCGCTACAGTACACCAATCACTTCAAGAAGGATAGTAATGATTACCAATATAACTAATGATGACCAACCACTTCTCAGATGACTCCACCAAATACACATCCTCAAAATCTGTTATAGGACAAAGTCAGCTCCTGAGCTAGTACAAGTGAACTGCTGAAAGCAGAATCCTTTTAATTTATTCCAGTTTGAGATCTAAACACCAAAAATGTTGAAAAATAACAAAAATGAAGGTTAAATTAATCATCACTCTTTCTTGTCAAAACTGTCTTGTGGTTGGGATTTTGGTAGTGCTGCCTGAATGCTAGATTTAAGATAAGTAATTTATTTCATACCACAGATAGTTTGCAGTGTAGCAATATTTTGTCACTACTAATCTGGGTTGCTATTTAAGTAACTGTAAGAAAGGAAGGGGTGGACAAGGGAAATAAAATTCAGTACCTCAAAAATCCAGCATCTCACCATCTGTTTCTTGTACCCAAATTACTTCTGTTTGGCCTCATTCAGGCCTCACAAAGTAGGGGCAAGATTTGAGATTCTTCTATTG
Source organism: Buceros rhinoceros silvestris (assembly GCF_000710305.1). NCBI lineage: Eukaryota > Metazoa > Chordata > Aves > Bucerotiformes > Bucerotidae > Buceros > Buceros rhinoceros. The sequence continues at coordinate 26,551 of NW_010425919.1, read as the reverse complement.
AAGCAAAAGGATGAAGTAGTCTAAAGTATTTTTCTGGAGACAGCAGCTTTAGAAATAGGTTTGCAAAATACTGACAAAAGCTTAGTCCACTACGCTCATTTCTACTGTTTCGGATGCTACAAAAAAAGCACAATTTCAAATCATCATCTTAATTCAGCAAAGGTATGGATACTGTTAAGTGACTAAGTGAAAAAATATAGCAACTAGTTTAATGAGAAGATTTTTTTCTGTCAATTAGGTGGTGGTCAAAACCTTCAATTTAATGATTCTATTTAATAGAACCCTTAGCTGCAAATCCTACAAATCACTGTAGGAGCTATCTTAACAATTTAAAGTAAAACCCCCTCAAATTTTAACCTCAGCACATCATTACATCCGACCTTTAAAGGAAGTAGAAGAGGTAACTTATTTTACTTTGCATCTCTTTTGACCAGAACCAGAAACGGGTACTGTGAAGACCATGGCAAGCTACCTTCTTTTTTGGGGGGGTGGGGATGCTGGTTGGTAGTTGCTCTGGCTTTTGTTTGTTTTATTTATTTGTTTTGTCTACTTCTAGATAAAGAGAAGCCTGGAAAATCTGGAAGAGACTGTTCTCAATAGAGAATTCCAGGCCAAAAAAGACGAACTCCTGTATTTTTGGCTATCGAAATTCCAAACTAACTTATTTCTTAGTAACTTATAATTTGCACCAGTGAGAAGTCTGGACATATATATGAAATAATATGGGATAAATATGCAAAAATCAGTATAGCTGAACATTTGGCCTGGGACATTATAGTAGTAAACGGCAGCAAATAGAGATTACTATAGAGGAAGTGGGCTAATTTTTAACTCCTGGTATGGAAACATTCAAGGCAAAAGACGTCACACAGTAGCTTTAAGGCTATAGGTTTGATCTCTTACGTCAGGTGGCAAAACCGGTTCTCAACAACTGGATGTCTTGTACAGGGCAGAATGAATCATAAAGAAAACAGTACTAAGTAAAATGCAGCTCTACAAAGAACCGAGTGCCTCTCAATACGAGGAAAAATGGAATGGAGCATCTTGATAGAATCTGGTGAATAGCTCACTCCAGATGTGCAGATGTTGCTAATCCTGCAAATTACTTAATTCATGGTTAAGACAATAATTAATGCTGTTCTTGTTACTCTTCTGTACATCTGAGAGCATGGAAGAATTCACACCTGAAAATCTGAATCAGTAGTAAAGTGTTTGTCTTTAGCTGCATGCATGTAAGCTTAGAGCAATGTGCACCTCTCTGAGGGATCTAATAGACGTGCAACACCAAAATATGACATTTGAAGGGGAGGGAAATGGTGTGACTTTTGAAACCAATGCAGTCTTTCAGCTTCCTGAGTATTTCAACTCTGTTGAAAATAGGAAGGGAATTTACAATGTTTCTTTAAATAAATGAATAAGTAAATGGAGTGGAGGATTTATATTTTATCTGAAAATCGCTAAGGCGTAAAGAAGCCAAGCAGTGCATGCAAATAGCGAGACAGCCATAGACTTGTAACATCCCCTCTCTTTTTCTTACAAACACACTGAGATGTAGCAGGCATGAACTGTAAAAGCAGCATCCTGATTCCTTCTACTGGGAAGTTTCTGTAGTTACAGTCGAAGGATTTCTTGGTCACCTTCACAAATCCTTTGAGACTTAGTCAAAAACCTTAAATTCTTCAATTCTGTCTGGATGTTACAGTTAGTGTCAAGGCAATTAGGCAATAAATAGGGGATATCAATTTGTGCATCCATGTAAGTACTGACCACCCTCTGCTTCTTTTTAATAGTTTTGTGAACAGCCACTGGGGCCCCTGCTGTCTGCTCTTAATACGTTGTCTCTCCTGCCTGTGCTGTTCCAAAATACTCAGAAGCAGTATAGTAGCACTTTCAATGACTAGTATTATGTAATGCAAAACCACGAGGGGCTCTTCCTAAAAACACTCACAAGCAGAGTTGACCCACCTTACCTGCTGCAGACAACCACGACAATAATGTGGCCTTACGCTATTCTGTAATTAGTTTGCAAGCCCAAGAAAAACAATTTGCAATACGACAGGGCTGAGAGGAAAACAGTACCACCAACTTGGAGGAACATTTGGATATCAGAGCAGCATAAGACAAATGAACTAAGAACTGGAAAACAAAAGGCCTGTGCTTTCAAAGCTGAGTACTGAAGTATAAACCTATGTAGTACCATCAAATCAAATTAAAAGGCAGTAAAAGATAAACAGATGAAGTGCACAAAATGGATCACCTGGACTACAGATAAACATGAGATTTATGGAAATACTAGTCATCAGATTACTGCGAGGACAAAGTCCTGGGTAAAAATGTTAGACTCCTAGGCTTAACAAGGGAGATTATTTAAAAGGGAAGTTACCAAGAAGTAAAATTGAGGTTGTGCAGCAGTATTCTGATACAACGAGGCAGAAAAGCATGCTCTGAGCTCTCACTGCTCTTTTGAAGAACTTCCCAGCATATGTTTCTCTCAGGACATTTTCAGTTCAGCCTTTACAGAGTCCTTTAAACTTGATTGCCTAAGCATCCACAGAGACACCTGAAATTCTGGGTGTTGGCTTGTATGTTTAAACATGACTTACAGCTTCCCATCTCTGAATATAAACACCACAGCCTGAAGTCTTCAATTCAATATTAACAGATGTTGTGCTCCAAAAAACATAAACTGTTGTGGCTTCACTGGCTAAAACCATTACCCTAATTGCACCTTGCCTAGGCAGTAATACTGGGGAAGCTGGATAATAGCCTCTCAAACTCACCTGCCCACAGCATCAAAAGTAGGGAGGCATGTTTGGTTGTATCCAACATAACTTTTTCTATCAATATTCTAATGTATCTGTCTTCATAAATTTATCCAGCTGCACAAACAGAGGGTAGGGAATATGAAAATAGGGTCTACATGCAGACATCAGAAGACAATATTTATGGAATATATTTAGTTTATAGAATAAAAGATATCATTGTTAGTGCTTTTTCATTTTCATTATGGAAAATAGCAACCTACTACACCAGTGCTGCAAGGCAATCTGCCAAGAAAACTAAATAAATGTATGAAAATACTTCTACTGCAATAACTTATGCTGAATTAAATGTTTTGCCACTTTATTTGATTTGGCTTACCAATCATTTCTCTGTCACCAAATTCTGAATGTAAGAAGAGGCAATGTTTAATGACAATAAGACACTGTAGATCATGTGTTAATGCTGATTAATGCACTTCTCAAGCGTGCTGGAAGCATTTGGCTTGCCTTGTACCTTACACTGTGAACCCAAGGCATGCATTCATCAGCACTACTGCTCAGTCTGTCATGTCTTATTGCTGAAGTAGTGCACCATTCTCAGTATGTTTGCTTTGAGCCCTGCCTCAGTCAATTTACATTACACTGCCCACCCAAAACCACATTTTTGAGGTTCACCCAGCTCTTGATGATCAGGGGCCTGTATGTTTAATAACATTTTGCTCTGCCAGTCTAATTAACTCCGGCACTGTATCTGCAGTCAGATAAAATGCTCATTTCACACCACATTAATTTTTATCAGCTGAACATTAAGCAACACAAAGCTATCTATGCTTGGTTTAATTTACATACTGACAGAGCTACAAAGCATTACTGCAGTGACTGCAAAGCAAATAAGTAGAACTGGCATCAAACATGGCTCCTTCAGAATGAAAGATTGATTTGCAAGACTGGCATCCGAAAGCGAAAAAGAGGAAAAGAAAAAGGGAATGAGAAATTACTTTCCCCTGTCAGCACTGGAAAAAAAAAAAATACTCATTTTGTAACCAGTATTTCCTTAAATGTCATAGCTTGAGAGGAGTATTAAAATTAAAAGTTATTCTTCGATGAGCCAAGAAAAGTTAGAAGTGATGGTAACATTTCTTATGTGTTAGAAAGAAAAGGAAAAAGGGGGTAAAGGGTGGGGGGAGTAGGGAGGTACATGATGACTGTGTTAGAGAAGACATCTTAAAAGATTTTCCTCCTCTCTTCACTGGGGTAAATTTAGCTGAGCAGCCCTTTTTGTGGACTACAGCCATAAGTCAAAGTTGAAAGCAGGATGCATGAAAGACCCTAGAATTCTAGAGTATGAATAAAAATACAGGAGAAAAATTCAGGAAGCCTTAGATTTTATTCGGAGTCTAGCAGTGACCCTTCAGTGCTACTTAAAAGCATCTGTGACCCCACAGTACCCAGAACAGTAATCTGAACACATAAAAGCTGGCCATGTAGATCAAACATTCCCAGCTATTCCAGAAGGCTGCACCACAGTAGTCAAAGACCTTAGCTCCAAAAATGAAAATACCCTGCCTTCCGTTCAAGTAGCCAAAGTCAAATCTTCACTAAAGCTAATTATTAATTGCACATCATTTGAGTGCTGCAGTATTCATCCTACTTTGGACTTTATCTAGTCTTCAGTTTGATGTTAAAACAAAAAAATTAGGCAAGTCCAAGTGGGCTGCATTACAAAAATCTCACAGAGGTTTAGCAAATGAGCAAAATTAATAAACTATTGCTTTTTCACTTCTGCCTGTAGGTTAACGCAATCTTTTAAGCCTTGGAGCTAGTGCTATTGAGTGTATGAGTGATCTTTCAATGCTTTTTCTCCCGGTTCGTCATCCATTCTATACATTAAGCAGTGACCCTACCGTACGACTGTACTACTCACCAAAAAGCATGAGATCATCAGCACAAGCAGCTCCTATGTAAGCAGCAAGGAAGGCAACTCGTAGTTCCTAGAGGACTGAATAGCTACTGTTCAGCGTTCCTTTCCTGAAGGAAAAATCCTGAAAAACATTTTGTAAAACCTCAAGATGATTCTTGAGTGATTTGTTGAAGAGCTAGGATTTAGGCCGCATTCAGCTGCATTTCCTGGCTGGTTTCCTGGCTGCTCTGTCCTGAAAATCTGCTATTCTCACTGATAGAGTTACAAGCCTCTATAGCACAGGAAATTTTCCCTGTTCCTGTCTCAACGGCCTACTGTGCTTTCCTGCCCCTACCTCCAAGTGGGTAAATCTGCACTGGAGTGGGCAATCATGGACTTGTTCCCTGAGGAAACTGGCTACTGCTATGAGATCTATCTTTGCTGTCAAAGTCACCTTTTTGAGGAGTTCTTTTCTCTTCAAAGAGCAAATGTAGTTTAAAACCTCCAACCTAGAGCACTAATATTCAGCTTGACTTGTAAGTGAAAAATCATTTCAAAACAGGACATGGTATGATAGCTATTTCTCTTGACTGCAGTGCAGTTTATTACTGTATTGCAGCTATTTTGGAAAACAAGACAACTTAAAATGTCATATTAATTATTTACAAAAAACCTGACACAAATGAAATGAAGATTTGACTGAAATAACAGTTCAGTGCCTAACTCTGCCTTCTTAATGAACATAACAGAGAACTGCTGAATAATTTTCTGCTTACTCTACCACAATCTCTCCTCCTCCTCATTTCCCTGCAAAATAGACCATCAAAAATCCTCAGGCCCAGACATCCCTGAATCTTGGATAGGTCAAAAATCATAATCAAATCTAGATTCTATCTTCAGATAATACCGGGGAACTGTTTGCTTTGTCTTTATAGAACATTCCTTCGACATATGTTACAGTTACTGTCTCAGAGCACACTTACTTTATTTTCAGCTGTGCTTTGAAATATGAGAAGCAAAATAGCCCTGGAATACCATTCTAACTAAAATCAGTCATTGTTTCGGAGTAACTACAAAGAGCGTTGACCCCTTCTGACTTCCTTGTCAGATTAGTAGCAGGCAGTTTTCTAAAACATTAAGTCAGTCGGAGCCCAAAGGATAACATGACTTCTAATTCAAGGTAACTGGAATAAAGAAAAGAGAAGAGAGGCTGATTAATTAGATCTGTACAGTGAACTAATTTGCATCCCTATTCTCACCGGTTTTCTAAAAAGGGAATCGACGTGTGTTTGTGCCTCACATCTTCTGGTTCTTCCCCACATTAAAAATGACAAGTTTTGTAGGTGAAAAAAACAATTTTCCTATAAAAAGGTGCTATTTCCCTGTTGGGTCCTATTGGGACACAAATGATTTTTACTGAAATAAAATTTCCTTCATCACTAGTGTGTTTGGGATAAAAAGCATGGAAATTTGTTCTTGGAGTTCTTCCAAGAATTTGCAGGATTTCCAACATTGCTGTTACAAAAAAATTGAGGTTAATCTAAATTATTTCATGCATCCTGTCACCATGTCATCTGTCACATCAACACTTCTGCCCAGCAGACAGAACAGTATAACCCTCTTCCTTGCAACTTAACCCTCACCTTGCACCGAAGACGGGTACCTGGTGGTACAGAATCGATGCATTTGTGCACCACCCCACCAACCCCTTTTCTCTTTTCAAGCCACAAAAGGGAACAGCAAGGCAGGTAAGGAGATAGATCAAGGAATCTTTGCCTTGTTTGTGCGTCTTTCTAGCACTTGAAGATACAGCGAGTCACACTGAATTTTCCATTCAAGACTGCTGACTGAAACGATAGGTCTCACAGCTGCACAGTAACTCCATGCACTATGTTGGAAAAGATCCCTCTCAATCCAGTCACGTTTCTGATTTAAATCACGTTCTTACAGCAGTGAAATTTTACTAGTAATCCCAGCTGCTTTACTGAAGTATTTTGGAGGTCCAAAGATCCTCATAAGTTTCTCTTAGCATCTAAGGCTGCACTAACTCATTTGAACTGAAGTGGCTCTGATACTTAGAAATAAATCTTATTTTATGGCTTGGAAAGATCTGGGCAAATATTAGCCAGTTAATTCCCCTTTGACTTTCTGCCTCCACGAGTGATACAAGGCCTTGCCAGGGCTATCAAACTGAACTTGAACTCTGCAGCCTGGAATGCAGAGGTGAAAAGAGTTGTGTTATGGCTCGCATTGCACTGTCTCTGCAACAGTAAACTAATCAAACTTTCTTTTTTTCCACATTCTTTAGTTTCACTAGCCCAAAAGCTGTTTTTCAAACTAAGACTAGGAGTGTCATCGGCTTGTGCCCTAGGCACATTTTCTAAAGCATTCCCATTATTTTCTTCCTTTCCCAGGATGCAGAAACCTAACTCACCTATCCATAAATATTTCCTCTTAAAATAAACAGGTTTCTTTTCAGCACCTCATTCCATCCAACCTCCTTTGCCCAGACTCTGCTTTTGCCAACATTTTGGGTAGACTATGTCTTTTGATAACTCAGAGAAGTAGTTTATTGCTATGCAGGCTTCAGGAGTGCACCGTCACTGGCTGAGAGGGAGCAAGTATTAGTCTTGACAGTTTGGATGCTGCTTCCTTTCTCAAAGATGACTTTTTTGACAGCACCAGAAAGCTTTGTCTGTTTTCAAACTCTAAGATATGACAGAGACTCAGAATGCAGGATAAGACAGACCATGCCAGGTCAGTGTTTTTGTCTACACAAGCTTACGGTCTCTTTGAATTTATAAACTAGCAGAGGAAAAGATCCTGGGGAAAAGGAGAGGGACAAGTATCTCAAATTCTTGCATAAGGTATGCTTTCCACAGCCAAACCTGCTGTATTCAAGAGGAACCCCTTAGCCTTTGCTAAGCTATACATCCCATGCTTAATTGAGAAACGATTCTTAATAAGTCCTGGAGAGCTACAGGTCCCTCTATCTCTCAAATGGGAAACAATCATATCTCACGGCAACTCATTACGTATTCCTTTTGCACCATGAGTTGTTTTAAAACCGTGAAATTAGTTCTGGCAGAGTGTACAGAGAAACACCCATGAGATGAGACTGAACAAGTTATGTAAGGCTTCCACACATTCCTCATGAATGTTAACTCTTCATGGCTGGAAGTCAGCCTTTTTAGATGAAGAAATAATCATGTAGTACATAAAGGAAACATGGCTTTTTTCTTCTCTCTCTGACATTCTGTGTATACAACAGCTCCGTATTTATGTTTGGCAAAGAAACCTCTTTCTCCATTGTTTCTTAGATGCTTAAATAGTTATCATAAAATATGACTGTTACAAATTAAAGAACTTTACAGTATCTATAAATTAGTTGAGTTGAGCTGCCTGTGATGACAAGGAGATTGACCCTTCTGTGGCTTGGGTCTCTCCAGCAAGGATCACAAGGCTTCCCAAAGGCTGTAGCCACTGTAACTATCATGGCAAGATTTTAGCTTCTCTAGGAAGAATATGAGGACACACACACTTGCTGGTAGATGCTAGGATAGTGAATTGAAAGGCCTTTAAATTCTTCTGTTGTGCTGCTCAGACATATGATGACACCTGGGGTCAGGTTAATGGTATAGCCCAATGAGTGCACATTTAGAGCTGGGAAGAAACTTTGTGCTCTCCCTGCAGTTAGGAGAGAGGGTTATGAAATTAAACTAAAATTTTTGTTCAGCTTTGAGAGCTGTGAATGAGACCAGGACAGAGCTGCACCTCAAGGAACATTTAAGATGGGCTCTTTAGTCATTCTCCTTTTACAGTGAGACTCCAGCCCACTGTTGACTAAACTGACAAGCCTGCCCATGATACATGGTGTTCAAAGAGACACAGGGAAGAATTCAGGAGACTGAGTGTCAGGACATGGTAAGGCTTGTATAAAAGGACATATCGCAAATTCAACCTTCTTGAATTGCAGGTACACTCGTAATTGCCCAGGGTATGAAAAAAAATCACATTAAACTTCTAAATGAAAGCTTTAATTCATGTTGAAAAGTTTTTGTGTGAAAACTTCACTGCTTGCTAGGCCTTTAAGAGTGCAATCTAACGAATGAGCTGCTTTTGCAGAGCTGCTGGAAAACAGGCAAGTTCTTTAGAAGTGCAGCTCCTTTTACTTCTTGCATTTTAAGAAGAAATTAAAATTCTTTGAGAAAAACATTGTGGAATAAATTACAAAAGAAACCCCAACCCAGAACAGAAGCAATATATTAGCTAGATTCAGTTGCTCAGATACATCGAAGGAATAAATTTTCATTACATGGCAGAAGGTGTCCACGGATTTTGAAAAAAACCTTCCACGTTACATATATCCCTGCTTCTGAAATTTTGTAACTTCTGAGGATAGAAATGATCTCATTTAATGCCATGTGAAGTTAATGAAAGAAAAACAGAAGATCTGCTTTTTAATTTCTAACAATCTGTTGACTTACTCTGCTACCACGTAATGGATCAGCAGAAGTTGGAGGCTTCCTGTTAACTGATGGGTGTTTGAAGTTCTGAACGTTATACAAGTTGCAAGAAGCAAAAAGTCTCATTGGCCTGTTCTAAAACTGAATCAGTTAAAAGTGGAAACATTTTTTGCTGCTTAAATGTTTCTCGAAGCAAATAGGACCCTGGAGTACAGCAAAACTGCAGTACAGTTTCCAAATGTCTTACTCTCCTCTCTTCAAACATTCTAGAAAATTGCTCTGAATATGATGCCAAAATGTAAAACTGGAAAACACAAAGGATATTAGGACTGTCTGAATTACAGATGTCTCTGAAGTCTAACAGCATAAAGATGTGAAACAGACTGACCTTAAATGTCCTTATTCTCAACCCATTTAAAGGGCTTGTGTTTGTTTCTCATAGTTTATGTTCATACTTGGGCTGACTGAAAATGAAGATAACCATTCATAGAAATCTTACAAAAAGAATCTAAAATTGCTCCTTCATGCAACTGTGTTACAACACAAAACCCATCTAATACCACAAACATTTCTGTTGATAAAAAAAGAAAGAGACAGAAAATCTTTCAGGATGTCCTTCCTTGTTTACTATCGCAGACACTTGCCATGTGAGAAAGCATAAGGAGTGAAGACAGATAAACACTTCCAGCAGTGTAATTCAGCTTCAAAGTTACAAAAGAACAGAACAGCCCACAGCTCTTGGAGTTACTGTATGCTACCTTCATAAAATTCCTGATATTCCATTGCCTGTTGCCCTGAACGATGTTGGTTTTGTTTTGATGGAAAGGTTATCACTGAGATTAATAGAAAACAAAGGCAATTGTTGTTGCCATTGTTTTAATACCAGCAAAGTAAAAAAACCTGTCTTTACAATTGCATCATTTAATCATTCTTTCTTTGTCCATTCCAGAGGAGACTGATACAATTTCCTTCTGAATGCAGTGATGTGCATTGCTGAAAATTTATCACTTTTGCTCCAACCAATGGACGTGGATGCCTTTCACTGTTGCTTTCACATTGGTAAAGCTGAGATGAGACTGAAAAGCCAAATCTTCCAACACTTTAGGAAAATGTGAGGAAAACTAATCTCCAATTGCAAAAAGTAGTAGAACTGACCAACAATCCCCTTCTCGCCTCACCAGAGTGTATCTGTGAGGTTCTCTTTATGTATTTTGGGGGCAGGTGGAAGCAGGAGAAGACAACCTGCAGTCAAATAAATGGTTTTGGCAGAAACTATTTTTTTGCCTGGCTGTGAAAACTAAGATTTCATCCAAATTATGATTATTTCAGCATAATCTACAGCCTAACATGAGCCTGTCCAGCTCACTGGATTCAGTCCTACTGATTTATCCTAATATAGTTAAACTCTACCTCAAAGAGCCAAGGCAACACCCGCCACCACATGAATTACTTCATTGCTCAGAGTGATGCTGACAACTCTCAGTCCCAAAGTAAGCAACAGGATCTTTAGTTGTAAATGACCGGTGATTTGGTAGCCCAATCCAACATCCAGTATTACAGCTTATAAAAGTAAATGCAGACCCTCCCCTGTTAAAAAGAAAAAAAAAACCACTGAAACTCAACCAAACAAAACAAACCTACACCTACCCCAAATGTGTAACACTGAAGTAGAAGAGTAAGCGACGTAGGGAATGGAAGACAAAATAATTCTATATTCCATAGGATTTCCTCTTTGTGGTAGAAGACCAGAACAAACTATAGCACCTTCTAACAGAGAGTAGAAAGCAGCATTATTCATTTACCTTCACTTGCACAAGTATTTAAACTATAAGCTTTATGGCTCATCTCTAAAGAGCTTGGGGTACAGCCAATACATCTTTAACATGCATTTTGGTTGGTGAAATACTGCTTGAAATTCTTTCCTTTTTCTTAGAAAAGACAAAGCTGACAGAAATGTAATTTTTCCACTTGATTTTTCTCCATTTTTAAGGCACTCAAGAAAAGGAAACACCTATCAAGTTGAAAATAGTATCTAATTCATTATGAGTTTTTATAACTTCCCTAACCAAAATAATGCAAGTGACCAGAAACAAACACACAAGACTTTCCATGTCAACAGGGTCTTTTCAAGGGGCAATTTCAAGTCATGAAACATTAAGAATTGTGAAAAATACATTGCCTAAACTCCACCCAGTTTTTCAAACAGTTTAGTCACATTTTGAAGTGATGACAAAAGGTCAACCACTGTACCAATTTTGTAGACCTCGGTACTTAAGAGTTTTCAAGGAAATGATGATTAGAACTTCTGAACAGGGCAAAATCATTCTTCTGTGCTTAGGTCCGAAGTTAGATCTTAACGAAGAGCTGAAGAGTTTTGACTGAAATTTAAAAAAATGAAAACAAGGAAAATATGGAAAAACCCCTCCTAGTTCATACTGATTTCAGTAAAGTCAGAAATAACCAAGATCACTGCCTCTCTAATGGAAAATGCCACCTGACTCATTACTGATAAAGCTTTATCTGCAAGACATCAACCTGAGCGATAAAACAAGCAATGTTCTTACTGCCCAGTAGCTTCAGAAGAGTGATACTACCATGGCAAATAATATTCTCATTATTCTATGTAGCTTTATTTATTGACAAACCAAAGAAATAAATCTTTAAAGTTTAGAGTTTAAGAGAAAGATATCAATAAAATTTAGTAAAATCAACTTCTCCTGTATTTCTACACAAAAAAGCTCAACATATAAAACATAATGGCTGAGAGTTTTGGTTATCTTTCAGTATAAAGCAGGAAGCATGAATTCAGCTAAATTTACTTCTCATTTAATATTCCTTTTGCTGCTATTGCATTTAGCTAAGACTATGAGAGCTGTCCTGTATATATCACAGTGTCTCAATGCTGCATTCTGGAAAATGCAGATGTATAAATAAAATTGAAAAAAGAAAAAAAAGCACTTAAGTCGATACTGACTAAACTTACCTTGCTAATACTAAAAAGGGCACATTTCAATATTAGTTTTGAAAGCAGGTATAGAATTTAAATGAATTTTTTAATAATATGGCTATTTTTATAGCTGTATGAAGCATTCATTGGAATTACTTAGGCAATATGTAATAACTACAATACCAGCTGCATGCCTGTGTTAAACCTGATATGCAAACAGTTTGAAAGTAAGAAAATGGATTAGATACTAGCGTTACATAGTAGTTATAGAGTCTTCCCCCCTCTTTACATCCATTCCTCCTGCAGTCTACTTATGGTTCCATAGTTTGATCTGGAGAGGAGTTGTCACCTGTTAGGTATTTCTACATAGCATGAAGAAATGCAAGCAGTGCGAGGGCTCTTAAACTTCCCCTTTCCTCTTAGATGCTAGACTGTGGTTAGGCTACTGATCTGTCTTCCATTGCTACAGTAGTAAGTCTCTTATTGTCATTGCTGTGATGCAGACCCTAACATGATGAATAGAAGCATCCAGAAGAAAGGCTGCTGCAACTGAGGCAGTGTAGTTTCGAGCACAGGTTCTCGTTTTTCTCTTCGGGCTTGTGTCTGCATTATATATTTTCATGTACATACTCTCCTAATTCTTATTCAAGACACTCAGGACACATGCTAAAGGGCAGTGAATGCTGCAGTCTCCACGATGACTAAAGTCTGCTGTGTAGATCATTACTTTGCACCTAAGAATATTAGTGGTTTCACACTTCATTTTTCTACCATTAAAATTCCCCTCACTTGGAGGCATAAGATTTTTTTCTTTCTTTCTTTGCCCCCACTTTATGAAGATTCTCCAGCATACTGCTGTATGTTGTATATTTGCGTAGTTTTCATACAGTTCTGTGTCTCTATGAAACATGTCCCTAAGTTATGCTTTCACTTATGGTCCTTTAAAGAAATAGTTTACCAGCTGTAACAATATCAGAAGTTTAGTTAACTAATAAATACTTCAGGAATTTACTTTGGACAACGATGATCCTTTCATTAAACTGGTATATAGAACATAGATGGAGAGCATTCCTCCTTATAATAAAACCTATTCTGGACATGTTTCCCCTAGAGATTTAGGCACAGAACACACAAATTTTACTTCTCAGTTATAAAGTTATTTATAAGGAATGTACTCTGACATGAAGAAGTTCCTGACAATCATTTGGAAAACTATTTTTCTCTTCTTTATAGGAAGTCAGAACAAGCCTGACAGCAATCTAATCAAAACATGCAAATGAGGTCAACTTTCTTGAAGGCTTGTAGGATTTCTCCAGAGAAATTTACAGGATGTCCTGGCACAGAGGTATTTTCTTAAGTCACTGACTTTGTCTTCTGTGGTTCTATACCATACTATAAGGCCTCCCTGTGAGTTTGTACTCTCTGCTGGGTACAGATGCCCCAGCTGGGGAGACACTTAATTTTTAATTTAACTCTGCACACCACAAAGGATGGTGAGTTTCAGGAAACCATGAAATTACAGAATCTTAGATTTAGCCTTCCAAAGTAATAACAATATGATAAATAATAATTTTTTCAATATTCAAGTGACTTGACCTTACTTAACATCAAATGTAAAGCTATGGTCAAAGCACCTGTTTTCTTCCACTACTGATTACACTCTTCACTGCAGTTCACAGAGAAGCCGACTTTGTATGCAGACTGAGGTAAGACTCTATTCCTTCCCTTAGCAGTCTGCACCATTCCTTTCCATAGCATTTGGTGAGAGACTGATGAGCTGAAGAAGCTGTTAAAATCCAAGTGTGTGCAATGAGTGTCAAGCCATTTTTACAGAAGCCAGGTTAACTTGACTGAGAATTAGAATAAGCATTTGGAAAAACCCACCTAACAACCAAAGGAGGATGTTCTGTTAACACAAGCAAATGCCACTGGTATCCTGCCTTCGCAATAGTTTATACCAATGATACATTAATGTGGAACATGGATAATATGTCAACTTCTCTTCAGCACTGAAGAAGTTCACACTTCCATGGATTATATAGGAAAGCCTGTGTGTAATATCAATCACCAAATTTTGGTTTCCCACAGTCTGACAAAATGCATTAACATACTACTGCCTCCCTGCAGCTTGCATTTATGGTAAACTATCTGACGAACCTCTAATTTTCTCCTGTACATACAGCTTCCTGCTTATTGTGTGTCTTTACTGAAATTGCAATGAGGAACTCTGGCACCCAGCAATTTGTACAAAACCACATATAAACCTCACTCACAAATAGACCACATCGCGCTTAACAATACTACAGAGTTTGGCGTCTATGATTAAGAAAAGCACTAAAGGTACTTGGGGATAAGCAGAAAGATACTATCCCAAGCTAATAAGGTACAGGGGATGAGATTTTCAGAAAGGCATATAAGTACTATAATTTCTATGAAATGGAGACTGACTAAATGCACAGGTTTGGAAAAGAGACTGAATGCTCAAGGCACAGCATTCAGGACTGGCATATAAAAGGCCCTAGTCCAGTGATCAATTATTTATACAAAGTGGAAGAGCTGCACTGAGGCAGCCTGAGAGGGCTCTACTGCAGAACAGCCATTTGCTTGTTGGTCCAGGGTTCCCCTGACAGCTGAAACACACAACTCTAATCCCTGAACTCATTGAAGCAGGGCTGTGCCTTGAACCTGAATGGCTTTGGCAGCCAGATAATGAACTCAGGAAGATAAAACCATTCTGCATCCAGATGAAGTGCAGAATTTTATACGTTACTCACAGATTAACAGGCTCAGAACTACCCATTCACACTAAAAGAGCTGGAGAACTTCAGAGAGGGATGAACCCATCCTTTTCCTGTATTTACATGATAGTCAGATGCCAAGACATTGTTCAAATGTGCTGTTATGCCTAGAAAGTGAAGGCTCTTTCTACAAACTTTGATGCATATTTCTTCACACATACCTTTGCATGCAACAATAGTATGTCAAAAAGTAACTAATCTCTGTCTCCCACATACACCAAAGCAAGAGCAAAGCAAAGTGCATCTAACCACGTATTAAAAAAGTTACTGTCTATTCTACTCCCATATTAACATGCATAAAACGTTAAACTGGAAATATATACATCACTACAATTTAAAAGAAAGCAACAAGGTCTTAAAATCATGCCTGTAAAAATTGTATCTCAGTAAATACAATCTAATGAAGACTTTGTTACACTTATTTTTAGTGTTATTATATCAGAAATTATCATGGCTGGATAATTGAAATTCAAATGATCAGTGAGGAAATGTAACGGCACCAATTTTATGTGATTATTTTTTAGAAAAATACCATAGTGATTCTGATGCATTTTGAAGACTTCTGTTCACTAAACATAATTTAGCAAATGAGTCTTTTTTTCCTGGAATTGCCTAAATACTATATATATTCCTTTATTTTCTTATTACTTTGTATCGCTTGCTTACTCCTAAAGGTGTTCCTGTAATTCTTACAGAAAGTATAAACTCCTGTCAACCCCTCACTTCACATGCAAATCTAGAGAGGCAGAATTTATCTCCATAAACAAATCTGTAATGATCCTGATGCCTAAACACTTAAAAAGCAGATGCTTAGCATTCCAAATTGTGCAACTCAAATAGTGCCTGACAAGTAGAAATAACAGCAGAATACTGATCACGACATCAGGACTACCTGGGGATTTGTCTAATTCCTCCTCCCTCCCCCCATCCAAGCTCTCAAGAGGTAAGCTAGGCAAGCAATTCTCTCTAGACTTGTGATAGGAGGCTAAGTACAGCAAACCCCCAGCTACGGTGGTGCAAATTACAACTCAGATTAGTGCGGGCTCTGGTTAGTTAACTCTAACAACTCTGACCCAGACATCATCAGCAGGTAGGTTTTCTAAAACCTGAACTAGCTACATCTTCCAAAACAGTTTTTTGTTGCATTATATCGAAAGAAAAAAAAAAGGGTTATATTTTTTATATTTTTAACAACTCTTGATACTAAACCCCATTTGACATCAATGCCAAAGGGAGAGTTAACAAGGAGTGGGATTTTTGTCTTTCCCTTGTTTCCGCTCCCCACTGAGAAGGGTGTATTTATTGAAAACTGCCTGACACTTTCATGGCCCAGTGATAGTAACTTTTTAAAAAAAAAATTATCTTTTCTTCACATTATATTGCAGGCATAGGCATTACTCTTCACTTGAATGTAAGCCATTTAACCCTTATGACACTTTTGATCCACAGATCAAACAGCATTCATTACAGATGAATTTATTACAACCTGCAATTCCCTTCAGGTTTTACTGTGTCATTGTCCTTGCTTTATAATGGACAAGTGATTAAATGACTCCCCAATACCAGACAACAGACCAGTAGCTTAGCAAATACCAACACCCATGAATCTGGAGGTACAGGCTCTCTCTATAACCATCATTTCACTCTCTCAAGTCTCTGACCTCATAAACTCAGAATGCATTAACACATCTCCATGGAGTCAGATTTACATCCTCTACGTACAACCAGAATCAGACACAAAATATTTAATTAGATTTTGGAGGTGGCTTTTTCAGCCCACAGTGATTTAGGACAACTGACTTGTTCGTCCATTACAAAAAGAATAATACTGACTACTTATCATACTACAGGTTAGCGGTAGCTGAGATGAAAGCCGGGAGGGGGGAGGTTGGTTTGATTCCTAGACCATTCTCCCTTTTCTCCATTCACTTGGAGTCATGTCAGTGTGAATACAAACAGAACCAAGCCGAGGCTAGAAAACCCAAAGCCTAGGGGTTCATTACTACAAGATCCAGGCTACCTGGCCTCAACCATTAAAGCATTTATGCAAAACAATTATAACCAGCTCCACTGAATTAAAAAAAACTAGTCATGCACTCAGTTTTAAGAGATGAAGATGGAATGGCATTTATTGCTTAAGTGACTTTAAAAGTCATCTCACAGTCCTCAATTTATAATATAAAAACACAAGTGAGCTAAAAAAACCTCAATGAAGCTATGCAGATGCCACAAGCGCAATCGCCATTTTGCATCTCCAGATGCTAGCTAATAAATCTCAGCTCATTAAAGCAAAGCCACAAAAGCAGTAATATTTGATTCTGAATATAGTGAATTAGGAATTCCAATTGTGATTACAAACCAAGTTCAATCAATGATTCCAGTAGAAGAATGACTTTCTTAGGTGTCAAACTGCATTAAGACTACAGCCTAAGAAGTCTAGTTAAAGGAACAGTTACTAAAAAAACCCATGATGGACAAATTCAGGCATGTCTCATAGTCTGAAAAGTCTGGAACATATTTTTGAGTTTACAGAGCTTTCAATTTATATTAATACCTTGAGAATGAAACTCAGGCTTTCAAATGCACAGAGCTGAATCCTGCATTACTATTTAAATAATAAATTACTATGTAGATTTAGAGCCAAAATGCTTAAGAATGAGTGGGACAGAAAGAAAATGGAAGTATCTTCCCTCATTCTCAGGATGTGCTGGATAGCATATAGAAATAGCACGGCTGGAAGGCTATTGCCTAGGGTGGGATCTCATTGCTGATATGACACTAGACTGCTTCAGAATTTTAGGAATTTCTCAATAGCTTCATTAACAAACAGGTCAAAGAAATCCTTGTTTGCTTCCACAATCTACTTATCACAGTTAAACCAGTCACAAATTTTAATCAGAAATTCTGAGTAAGCAACAAGACTTCTCCACAGATTTAGAAAAGCTGTCCAAGACACAGGCATAAAGCCAACCGCGACGACAGAAAGAGAGCATATTTTATTCTTGCTAGATGGCAGAATTGCTACTGCAACATGTTCTCCTTGTCAGCAGCCCACAGTTCTGGCAGGGTTAACCATGACAGACTCTCTTTACAGTGGGGCAAGACAGATATTTTAGAAGGTACTTTACTGTACTGAATTAAAAGCAGGTTGTCTTTCCTCCCTTTCAGACACTTTCTTAAATGTGTGACATTGTACCATTTTTAAATTGTTTCAACTGATTAGTATTTGTATCCATAGTGCCAGTCAGTGAACAAAACAGAAAAGAAAGCATACAATCCATCATCTAAGAAGAAACTGTAGAATGCAAGGTTGCCTACTTCAGAAAATTATCCAATCTGTGTAATAATTATAATTGGAAAACAACTCTTAAAAAGAGAAGTGTTGTTTTTAAGTTTACACTTTTCTTCTATTTTCTAAGAGCAAAGAACAATATCTTTATGGTATCATCCAAACCAAATACCCCCCCTCCCCATGTCAAAAACCCTGAACCCACCCAATCAGAACTTGCGAAGTGTCAAAAATTCAAAGAAAACCAAAGAAGGATCAATACTGAAAAACAATATAGGAGGAAAAGAGCTTACCAAATGTGAAGTGATTCATTACTGATCTTTGTCTTCGCAGAGAGTGAAGGAAAAAATGGCTAATTTGTGTCTCTCTACAGCATCGCAAAGCCCATCTCAAGCTTTGTTGGAGTTTACTCATTTCTCCACCCTACAGGGGTATTTGAGTTTGCTTCCTACTGCTGTACCATAGTACTAAAAGAAACCAAACAACCCACTGTTGCTGGGTTTGTGTGTGAAAAGCAGTCTGGGATCACAAGCCAAAACCTTGGAAAAAAGTGAGAAAGCAACAAAATTTATCCACTCACATATATGTGATACGTATAATGAAAAATAGCCAGCAACTTTATGGATTTGCTTCTGCCATAAATGCAGAATAGACTTTAAGAGCTGCTGGCAATTTAAAAAAATACCAGGGGACATGCAAAAATCATTTATGTTTCCTCTCTGGCAGGGAGACAGCGGAAAAAGTCATCAATTTCCATACTACCTTTAAGTATTTGCTGCCAAGGTATGAGGGAGATGGCTGGCATTGTTAATTTCAGTTGGGATACAGATACGGTTTATGACTGGTAACGAAGTTTTTATGCTATCTTAGTACACAGTCATTTTCATATTGATCTCATTACATAAAAATATCTGAAAACATAAAATCTAAAGCTCCAAAACCCAACACACATGAGAAATCCTGATTTTTTAAACACATGGGTGTTTAAGTTCTAGTCTTTCCCTTAAATGTTTTTAAAGATTATACACAAGAGTCATCAAAACCTTTCCATGGGACCAAAGGCTAATAGAAATGGATACTTGAGACTACACTGCAAACAATGTCATCTTTGAGCATTTGAGTTCTACCTTGACTTGGATCCTCTGCTTGTCATTCTCAAAATGAAGAATATTTCTAGCCAGACTAGTGTGAGCCCTGAATTCATGGTCTAGATGCTTTAATTCATCCTTAGTCAACAGATCCCAGTCACAGCCTTTGTAATACTGCCATCTTTGAAAAGAAATGCTAACTTTCATCTCTCCCCGTGATGAACAGCGTGAAAACCATGTTCTGGTAAGTGATTTCATTCAGCTCTGTTTAAAAAACAAATGAAGACTTTCAGTACTAAAATAGGATGACTTAACCTTATTCATTTTCAGATATCTGACTGCTTCCCAATTTGTTTGCTACAATCAAGAAATACTGGAAAAATCAGACAAATTAATTCCAGTATAATTGTGCTATTTCCTG
>NW_010425919.1:0-6765 GCF_000710305.1 Buceros rhinoceros silvestris | reverse complement strand
CATTTGAGAATTGTTGTATCTTTTGGTTTTTACACAGCAGTAAAAGAAAAAACAAAAAAGTAGAGAGTTCCTTGTAACTGTTTTTAACCAGAAACAGACAACTGTTGCCAATATTCTGTTGCCCCCAATTTGACTTTAAAAGTGGAATTAAGTAACACTAACAGCACCAAAATTTCAGCTTATTAACATCTTCCCCTATTGCGGGTTTGCTGTGATCTGCTAGGATACACTTCTGTTCAAGAAAAAGGGTAAATGCCATAGTTTCTTCACCACTCTTACCTTCATAAACAAAACCAAAGAGCCAAGTAGTACATATGTCTCAAAAAAGAATGGGAAAGCATCGCTAATATTTGAATCACTAATATTGCAGGAAGTCTATGGCCAACCAACATTAATGCAAAAAAATCCAACCAAACAAAAAACCCAACAAAACAAACACAAACCAAAACACAAAAAACACATCCACCACCCAGAAGGACTGGTTTTCCCAATATGCACGTCATTCAAATACACATTTGGCCAACTTAAATTATAGGCCGTAATTTGGGAGTACAGATGGGATAGTTATGTTTCATGTATGATTCAAAGGGTAAAATATATGAACATGAATACAATCATCACAGAGTTACCACCATCCAGCAAGTATCAGTCAGCACATGAATACTACTTCCTGATATTTCCCTCAGGTTGAGGCAAAGTTACTGTCTTTTCCAAGCTGTCTAGCATATTTAGTAGTGATTTCTGTAAAAAAGGAGCTTCCTTTTTTTGTGCATCTGCCTGAGAAGCAAACCGCTGTTGTGAAACATATGTTCCATGCAAGTTTTTAATGCATGGTAAACAATCCAACTACTGTTGACTTTCTTCACCACTTGAGGCAGAACGCAGGTGAGTTTCTGTAAGACTGACTAGTTGGGGGTGGGGGAAACAAAACCAAAGGTAGAGTGTGTTTGGAAAACTGCTGGGTTTAAATATTGCTTTTCTCTTGACTTTGTGCGTGGGAGGAGGCAAATTGCTAATCGAGGCTCTTTCGTTTTCCTCAAATGTTAAGTCATTACCTCACAAAACCTCCTGGTGATATCGTAAAGGTTAACAGAAGACCTAAGAGTATCTTGAAAATGAACAAACCAACTTTGTGCTTACCCTCAGTAACACAGCTTCAACACCTTTTAGGCAGGGCTATTCTGATTGGAATATCAGAATGCTTCTTCAAACTGCTAGCGTAACAATTACGCACAAGCGTGAGGATTATTTGGATCCGGGGAAAAAACAGTGGCATTTCACACTTTCTGAACTTTTGCATGTTGTCACTATTTAATCTCCATTATATCCTAGGTAACTGGTGATAAGAATATCAGCAGCATCTCCAGTCTGTAAAGCGCACTGAAGATTAAGTGAGGGGTTTAGGTTTACACTTCTCTGCACTTCCACAGAAATTCCCTAAACCACATAAACAAGCACAAGGTACTTCCAACTCTAGCTAGTCAGATAACTACACCAAAGAATAGGCATTCCTTTGATAAAATCAAAGCAATACTTGAAATAGAGTTTAAATGTTTATCGTGTAAGTTAACTGCAAGGAACATTGACTTCTCACTTCTCTACTGCTGTTTTTCCTTTTTCTTTTTTTTTATTCCCTTCTTTTTTTGGCCTTTGAGGAAATTTCTAAGTGTCACAACAGATTTTGCAGCTACTGAATTTGAAAATTCAGTAAAATCCAGGAAAAAAAGCAAAGCACCCTTACTTGCTTTTTGTTATGAGATCCTAAAACCACAAACCAAATGTCACAATGAAACCAATAACAATATTGTCAGATAAACATTTTTGTTGACAAACGTTGTGAAAGCTTAGCTGTTTCTACCAGATTTCTAGAACAACAATATTGGCATCAGATAGCTGACAGGTAGTGGGCAAAAAAGAAGGGTTCCTCGCCCTACACCCTGAAAGTGTCTTCCAGCACAAATAAAACTATACTTAAAAGATCAATGCTCTTTGGGAGGACTGTACAACTGCTTGCAGGGACCCCGAAAAAGGGATAAAAAAAAAAAAAAAAATCAGTGAGCTGCATCATGTTATAATGTGGTAAAAGCAAGCACCCCAAAAAACTCATTTTAAACTTAGCCACGCTACATTTTATTCATCTGACACATTTAAGTAAGATAGTTTAAATCTTGTTTCTGCTGCGCTTGAAATTCCCATGTAGCTGTGATTGACAACTTTTAGAGAAAGCATGATTGTCTCTCATGAAGTATACATTTGTATATATAAAGTTAATATTTTATTGAACTGTTTGCAGCTGAAAAGCGGACCAGATAATGTTGAAGTGTAATTGCAGTAACCAGGCAGGCTCAGAAAACAGCAGAATACCATTCTTACTATAGTCATGTATGGACAGTGAGAACTCAGCTGAAACAAACCAGCAGAAATCTTCAGTTAGATATTTAAGAAACATTGTCAATATCAGAAGTATTATTTTAAGATAAGTATTTGCTTTCACACTGAAATGACCTTTAAAGGTCATAATTCTCAGCTTCGAAGGCCAAATTTTTGGAAGCAAGTACTTTACTGTGATCTGCTTATGTTGAAAATACAACCAAATTTATGTCTGTGCCAACTCCTGGCTGCTAAGCACTTCAGAAAATCTTGGTGGGCTCTTGTCTTTGTTTTGGTGGCTCAGTGGGGCTTTTTTGTGAAACAGTGTGCAATGATAATAGTACAGGTAAAGAGAGAAAGATGTATTAATCATTTATGATGGTTTTGAAACATTAATCCCTTCCAATAGTTCTCCTCCCACAACCACAAAACAAAGCTCCTTTAGGTATAACTGCTATAGTGCTGTCATAAAAACTGCCACCCACACCTAACCTGAACTGTGCAGTATCAAAGCAATATCGGAAGGGTCATTAGCGCTCTGTGGATAGCATGCGCCAGTACAAGCAAACTTCCAGCTCAAGCACAACCCTCTGATTTTCTTCTAAGGATAGCAGAAAAGACACACATATCTAAACTGAAAGAAGCTTGCAAGAGGGCTGAAGAAAACATAGCTATAAGTGGCGCAGATTAGTTTGGAAATGAGGAAAAGGATTTGTGTTTTGATTTGACCAAAGCTCTCTGTGTCTATGATGTAAAATTATCATAAGCCGTTTCAGCCAGATTTAGACCACGAATACTGGAAACACATTCAGTTACTTTCACATTATTCAATTTAGGTTGAAAGAGCTGAAGAATGACTAATACTGGGAGATTTCTATTACACCTATTCCCAAATAAGTCCAGGCCTACTTGAGAAACTTGCCCATATAGCACTGCTGGTTAGAGGAGTGATATTTTCCTTTTCATTATGCATCGGTACTATACCAGCAAGAACTGCAGCACAGAGGCAGTTATACCACCATGAGCATTTTCACTTCTGCACCTTACTGTATTCAGGGAACTGACAGAAGCTGCATCACCAACAGCACTTTTTTGTTGTGCAAATGGGTTTATCCCAGATGGGTATCGCGGTGGAGCTATGCCAGCATGCAATCTGTAACGGTCATCTCTTTACCGTAGGCATTTATAATGTGCCTGTACCAAAACTCTAAGGGGAGTTCCAGTTTTGCTACAGAATTGAGTTCTAGCATTTTGCAGAATCGTTCTGCAGTAGTGAACACAGACAGACAAACTAAGGATCGAAATTTACAATGGTTTCGTTTACCAGTCTTCGAGGCTTAATCTGATCTAGGCTCCTGCAACGTGAATATGATACACTGACTTACTTGAAATGCCTACCAATGGAAGAAATTAATTATGGTCTAGAAGCACCTACTTGTTTCTACTGACTACAAGGAAAAACTATGTAAGTAGTTCAAATGTAAATGTTTTCAATGCTGGCATCTAAAGATCCACAAGAGGAATCCCCCCTCACTGCCTGCTCCATACTTTTACAGCTCTCCCATCAGCCTTATTTCTGTCATGACGGAGATTCGTAGGTTACACTATAGAAGCTATTTTTTTTTCTTACTTTTCAAGCAATACAAGACTTCAAAAACCCAATCTGCTACATGAACACTAGAATCAGCTGCTCAGACCATTTTGTAGTTTGGCTGAATAAATTGATAGACTGGAAGAAACACTGAACTGTAGAAAAAATGCTATGTCAGTGTTTCAAAGAATTTGAAAAGTTCTCATATTAGGAATGTTTTCCCTTTCTCTTGTGATGCAACAAACTGGTGTGAACATCTAAGGAAAAGCTGTCATTAAAAATGTCAGCATGGTAAAAGAGAAGGAGGGACACAGGACAGCATGTGATGATCTAGTAGCACAAACACAGCTCTTACCATATGAGAGAGGATTTGACCTTTCTTTCAGCACAAAGAGATACTACATGTTCATTTAGCTATGTTTCTACGAGCAATTCTTATAATACTAGATTTCATTTGAAAATATTAAGGTATACATTTTACTGTAAAATGACAGGATAATGGAAGTCTGGTGTCACTGTCTTACACAGGTCTGCATCAAATGCCCCAAAGGAAAATGAACTATCCTCCTCCACCACGCTACACCTGCTCAGCTTTGCTACGCTATGTCATATCAGCTCTGGCTTTCTTACACATCTGGTCATTCTTTATTTCATAAAGAATGAAAAAGCATTTAAGAATACCAGTGATATCCTATTCATTACTTGTCTTACTGCACATATTGATCTATAAGTCTCAAAATAATCACAAGAACATAAGTCATCTAAATACTTTTTTCCTTTAGGCCAGGGAGAGGTGGGAAGGGTGGAGCAGGGAGTTGTGGCAGAGAAATAAGGGTTGATGAGTACTGGATAATCTGTTGGTTTAAAAATTCAGTGTACAACAAAATCTAGAAAACAGTAGAGGAGGTAGAACCTCAAAAAGGCAAAAACAAATGGTAATTTGAATAGACAACGTATCTGCTAATAAAATCAATACACCTTTCATTCAAGCTTAAATCTGAGAAAAAGTGTAAGAGTCGCACAACAGCTGGGGGGGGTCATTCGGTATGGTAACTGCTGATGATGAAGCCAAGTATTTATTTCCATATATCTGTGAAAAGGGGTTTGCAACCATCTTGGCACCAGGCTCATTCATAACATCAATGCTCACATGAATGTTCACATCACTAGCACAGTAGCCGAGGTTGGGAGTGAAGATGATTCCCAAAATATGCTCTGGCCATTTAAACATTCAAACCCAAACCAACAAACATGCAAAGAATAAAAAGCCCAAATTATATCACCCAGAACAAACAATTATGACCCACTTTAGACCAAAATGTCACAATCTTGATCATTAGCTTCAGCTCTAAAGATCAGGTGCTTTCAGCCATGCTGCAGCTCTGACACCTAAAGTAGCCCAATGTAAAAGCAATACATTGTAAAAGTATTTAATGTAAAAGCCTCTTAGAATAAGGCACAACTCCAACCTTTTCACTCAGGTTTCTTCGATCTCCATAAAGCAAAGTCACACAATGTAAAATGAGACATTTCCATGTTCCACAAAAGACAACAAATCTAACTGGATGAGTTACAAACAGCTACAATTTCACTGTAAAATTTACAGCAGGTGCTCAATAATGCTGAATAGAAATAAAATGATAATTGTGTTTGAAGTAACTAGCAGAAGAAGAAAAGGAAATCTGCTAAGACATTTAAGGACACCAACCATTCATTTCCTTGACTGTAAGCGATGAGCTGGCATCTTGGTGGCAGTATGCTCTGATCTGCAGTTGCCTCTGCAGTATTACGGTTTCAGGAGAGGAGTAAGTGTTTTCAGAGTGAAGCAATCTGTCAGACTCTCGTTCTTTGTCTGTGGTAAGCTTCAAAGCTCCCCCTTCTATAAAGCCGTAATGAGAACCAAACACACTATGTACAGGATAAAGCTGTATTACAAGCACAGAGTGGAACTCAAACTGGGAATTCAGTTATGCTCTATGGCATCTGCAACTATACTACTTTTCTTGCTTGTGTGCACCATCATAAAGCTGAAGCCACGGATATTCACCAACCTGAGTAAACAAGAGTAGAGCTTTTAATGACTTTGAGCTGATTTACAGAAATCATGCAAAGCTTTGAGTACTGCATGAACAAAACCATGGCTGTCTTGAGGTACACTAGAATTTTGGAGCTAGAATCTAAGCCTCAAAATAAAGACGTAAACCCATGTAAAACTAAGGTCAGATGCAGTTTCCACACTGCCCAGAGAACTAGAAACCAATGGGTTTTTCTGAGAGCAGCTCTCAGCCTCCAAAAGCAGACAGATTTTTAACTGTCACACACCCCCACATTTCAGATTTGCATGCTTGACATCCATATGCAATAGCTGTAAGTAATCTCAATAGCAATCTTGACCTCACGCATGGAAGCGCCCACATACTTCTCACACCCACAAACACTTTCTCCCAAAAGTAATTCATGGAACATATAACAATACTATTAAATAAATATTTGATTATTAAATGCATAACCCAAAATTAGTGATATGGGGGAATAGCAACTTTTGACGTGAAACATCAGACTAACCAGAAGCATAGTCCGATAAACTTTTGAATAATGAAATTAAAAATACATTAAATTTTGACAAAGATGGACAAAAACAAGTACTGAAGATAGATATCAGGAGTCTGACAGCACTGACTTGGTTTTTTTCCACTGCATGTGGTAGCACGTTATTCAACAGCATGTTGCTGGATTATGATCTTTCATATATTAATGGCACATGGTAGAATTTTTGATAAGTGTGGCAGTTTGTCCTGGTTTGA
>NW_010425918.1:0-8345 GCF_000710305.1 Buceros rhinoceros silvestris | reverse complement strand
CCGGGATGCCCTGGGGGTCCCCTCCCGCCTGAGAGCCCTATCTCGTTAATTAATTCATCACTATTTTTATTTGTAGAGGGGAGAGAGAGCGCTGCTGGAGCTATGGGTAGGAGGGAACGTCTATAGCCATCTGTTGTCATTATTTAATATTATATACCAGGGGCTCAGGGGTGGCCATGGAGGATGCTCTCAGGCAGCCTGTCCTGCTGCGAGCTGCTTTAGGAAGAAGTCCTTGATTTTCTGCTCCATCCGCCTGCCTTGATGATTCTGTTGTATTTAAATGAGAAAGTGGAAATGATTGTCATAGGACACATAATTTTGTAGCTGGAGGCTGCACGTGTGTGTGTGTGTACATGTGCACCTGTAAGCAGAGTCACAGGTATTTACTTTATTTGTACAAAAAGAAAAAAGAGAAGCCCCATGCAATCAGGTTTGTGGGCTGCGTATCCCACCCCTGCAAACCACAGCAAGCAGAGAAAGCAGCAGCCAAGTCAGGTAATACTTCATCCACCACCCCTCTCTTCTGAGTCCCCAGTCCACGCCTCACAGGTTAGTGAGCAACAAAAAGCTTGGGAGACCTTCTCATACTGCTGAGACCTACAGGAAATTAAAAAGTTAAAGCTGAAGGCCATTAGGGAGAGTAAAGTATGATGCTGCCCACAACCCTTAACGCTGAGCGAGTTATTGTCCAGGGTCAGAAAAGGTTGGGGATCACCAGTCTACACATAGTCGTTAGTCAGAGTCTCAGCTCACATTATCTCTGTACACGATTAAATAACTGCTCAAATGACCCTCAAGTTTTGACTGGGGATGATATTTGTCTGCATGCTGTGATAATTAACATAGCGCTGGCACTTCTTTCCTCTTCCATATTGTATCTGATTTTTGTTGATATTGGAAAATATACGGTCCAGTTGAAATAACTTCAGAAAACAGCTTGGGAATCACAGACAAAAGCACGTAAACAGATTATCTAGGGCAGTAATTTCTTAAAGAGTTATAAGGTTGTGTGCCTTGATTTGTACTGGTGAGAGACTAATGGTCAAATTAAGGCTGCATGTCAACACCTTGGGAGGAATCGCCATCCCCTTCACCTGGAAATCACTTCCCCTCCTCTCCAGCTGCCAGCATCCTGCATCCTCAGGTATCTTTCCCAAATGTTTCACAACGAGCTGCCAGTGAAGCTCTGAGGGTGAACTGCTCTGCTCGGGGAAAGAGAAGCAGTAGTTCAGGCTGGATGAGCAGGGGTTGTGGTGACAGTGTCTGCAGGAGACTTGGGCTGTGGGGGAAAGCCATGGGGTTCTTATTGGAAACCAGGAGACGTATGTGCATCACGTTATTTCTTAAACAAATTTTACCACATACAAATTCTGTTTTAATAGAATAGTCTTCATGGCTCTAAATCAAAACCAAGCATGATGCGCTTGTCAAATCAAAGCAAGAAATGAGTTTTAGGTAGGCAGAATATGTTTATTTAATCAGAAATTTAAGTCAAACATCATGTCTCGCATTCTGTGTCTTAGGAAAAGTTCTATGAGTTCTCATAACAGGCAGGATTTGTGCTTTTTCCTTGTCTTTTGTTGGTATTCTGTAACTTCTTACTATGGTCTCTTTCCAAACAGGGGCTGACTTCAACATGTGTCCACAGCTGAACAGGGGAAGGCTGAAGAACTTCAGTTCCTCTGCATTCAGTATTTCGATACATCAATACAAAACCCAATCTGCCTTTCCTGCTTTCAAAAATAAGCAGATTATTAGTCCTCTACTCCTTATGCGCAATCTGGTATTTGAGGAGAGCAGAGCCTTTCTCACGTCTCTCCTCCCTGCTCAGCTGGTGGAGTGGGCACTAGGGAGACGCCCTCTCAACTCCCCCACCCCTGTGCCTGAAGTGAATTCTGCTCAAAGGTGCACCACATATATTTTATTCCCTCTTGTACCCCTCTAGGGTCAAGTTGCAATCCAGCCTTTTGATTTTGTCCTCTTTGGAACAGGGACATTGTCATCTTCTTGAATGTAACATACAATATAAATGACAAAACATCTCAGGGAAATAATGATATCTCCAGCAGCACAGTGTCCCCTGGCACTATGTTAGAGCATTAATCCAGAACGACTCAGATTCCTGCTTTCTAAACCACCACTACTGCTCAGTGGCTGCGTGCACTGTGGGTTTTGCTCATCGCTCTCCATGATTTAGTGAATATGACATTAGAAAATCCATTTTGTTTTTCTGTGCACCATTTTGGTTACAAGACCGTGCCATTCCTTTGCTTTTTCTCCCCATGTTGAGATCAAGTGATGCAGATGCAGGACAACCAGCCTGGGACTTTCAGTGGTCATTAATATTAATATTAAATTAGCAGTGCAGTGGAAATGCTAATGAGGATGGCTCATCTTTGAGAAACCTTTTTTTTCTGCCTGAATTTGAAGTGGGTACTAACCAAACAATAGTTCACATGGGGAAGGGTACCGTGAAGCTGACAGAGGTGATGGACAATTTCTGTTTTCACTGTCTCTTCGCTGATTAGAATAAGCAGACAAAAATAGATATGAGAGAAAGA
Source organism: Buceros rhinoceros silvestris (assembly GCF_000710305.1). Taxonomy (NCBI): domain Eukaryota; kingdom Metazoa; phylum Chordata; class Aves; order Bucerotiformes; family Bucerotidae; genus Buceros; species Buceros rhinoceros. The sequence continues at coordinate 5,784 of NW_010425918.1, read as the reverse complement.
AAGTCTTGGGACTCTGCAAGAGATAATTAAAACTCAAATGTCTCTTGGGTAAAGGGAGGAATTTTTCTTAGATTGGGTTTTGGCAAGATCTGTAATTCATGCTTCTGTGAAAAGGAATTTCAGCTTTTTGTGGATCAAGGTCACCATATTCCTTCTTCTAGCTAGCTCACATCGTCAAAACGGGTTTTAATCCCACAAATTTATTTTCTTTCAGTGGTTTATTTAGGAAGGAATAGCTAAGCGGGCTAACGTGAGAGGAGAGAGGGACATTATCTACAAGGAGAGGGGGTGTTGGAGCATCTGCCAGGAGGACAGGACAGATACTGCAAGTCAGAAATGGAGGAACAGTTTTCTGAGGCCAGAGATTCCAGCTTTGATGGGTTTTATAACAGCAGCAAGAATTCTGAGCTCGCTTTTCTCAGCTGTCTTCCTCCAACCCCTCACAGGATGGGGAAAAGGGACAAGGCAGAGAAAGATACAGGAGCTACCAGCCATTCTCGGAGATAAATCCTTTTTACCACAACCTCGTGCTCAAGGGAGCTACTCTTGATAGTAAGCTCCGAACAACATCTTGAGCTCAAAATCCTCTAAAAGAAACAAAAACCAAGGACTGGAAAATTCGTGATAGAACATCCTCAGAGTGAGTGAACTTGGACAGAAAACAGTGACGAGAGTGAGTTTGAAAAAATGATTGTTTACCAGAGACCAAGAGTGGATGTATTTAACAGTGGTGTATTTAATACAGAACCTTAATCCTCATGTGTGCCATCTATCTCCATTACACATTCTTCCAGGCATTTCTGGCCCAGGAGATCTACATTGTTTTTTAAAGAGGGAATTCCAAGAATTAGGGTAAGGGTTTTTTTTTTTAATTTCAGTAATTTGAAATGCCCTCTCAATTCTCCCTCCTGAGCCAACAGTACATCTGATTAAACATCAGGCTTGATATTCTGGCTGCAAGAAAATGCAAGAAAATCTTTCCGCCTGTGCTGCTGAGACAGTTCCATCCTCTGCTTTTCATTTCCAGTTGCGTACTTGCTGAAGAAGATCAGAGCAGTTGTGCTTACAGCAGTACACTGTAGCAGATAATTTGGCAATTTAATTTCTCCCTGATTTCTGTCTATGAAGTAGGAAGAAGCATTTTGTTATTTTTTATGAAAATGCTATCTCTTCTTTGAAATTATTTGCTGAATAATTCTTTGTTGGCAGATCTCGGGCAATGTGTTTGTTTTGAACGTTATGTACTTGTGAGGCACAGGCTTGTTTTGTCTCAACATCTAACACACTCCTGCTTTCTGCCTAGCTGCCTATCACGTTCAGTAGCTGTTGCAACTGTCCACATTGCACATTTTCTGGAGAGACTATGCAAATTTTGAGACCGAACATTGTTGTCTGTTAATGTTATCTTAGCTGTCAGTATTTTTTTTTTCTAATTAATGATTTCTTCAGGAATTCACTAGTATTAAGTGGTTGCAGAAATCAAATAACTGGGCTCAAACCCACCACTGTGAATTGGAAGGTTTTTCCTCAAGCTACTGTTTTTGTCTGCTCTCTTGGTTTGAGAAGAGTTCATTACGCTGGGTATGTTTTGATGTAAATATTGAAAGCTGGATGAATATTCATCACATTTCTGTCCTGAACCCAAATGTTGCATCCCAAAATGTTAAAGGTTTTCAGAGGCTGGGTGAACTAGGCACTGCGCTGCTCTGCGTTCTCTCTTTCACCTTTTACACTCACTCTAATGGAATGTCACCCCAGGAGGAGGAGATGTTCGGCCTCAACAGGTCTTTGGCCTCAACACTGGGGCAGAATCCTCCCTGTCCATTATTCTGTTAGAAACCCTGTACTTTTCAACCAGAAACCTGGAATCACAGACACAGTAGAACTGTGTGTGATATCAGACTGAAAATTAAAGCCAGGTACCACTATGAGTGTTGGAAGCATCATCTTTTTTTGTTCACTTTTAGCTGAACTCATTTCACAGCCTTCTAACACTGTCATCCATTGTGAAGTTCAAAGAGGCTTAAATGCTATAAAACAGTCATCAAATGCTATAATTAAACTTGCCAGTCATCCAGATTTGACCCAAACTGCCTGGATCTCAAGATGTTAGTCAGCTGTGTGGGTTAGATTTCAATTTGATCTTCCAAAACATGAAGACTCCTAGCTCTGGGCACAAATCATAAGCAGGCAAACCATTTTGCTCTTCTGTCAAAGCATCCCCATCATGCAGACTCCTTGAGAACTCCTAACCTGAAATAGCCATGGGGTACCTCGGGCACCCTGAAAGACCATCTCCCTGCCCTAGATGGGGAAGGATTCAGACTGTCTTCAGCAATACCTCCACGGGGGGAGGGGGGCAGGACCAGTCATATGCAACTGTTCTAAAACCAACCACTAAGGGTCAATTTGCCCTTAACTCTTCTAAACCTCCAAGTTGATGCTTAGAGAAGTACCCATTCAAAAAAATCATAGAAACACGAACTGCATCTCAAACTTAAGAGTTACACTAGAAATGAAAATTGCCTTTATGATGCCTATTTTCAGACTTAAATACGCACATTCTTTTCTTGCTTACAGGATGTCCAGTTCTTGAAGGTCACAAACAACTTTTATGCATTGAAAATGCACATAAATGAGGAGAGTCAAAGATAATTTTTTTCTCTGTGGAGAATAATCTTTTTCATGCTTGACAGAACCTAAGAAACATTAGCAATAGAAATAAACAACTTCAGAATTATGACCTCCTTTCTGGTTTCCTAATGAGTTAGGAGGAAAAAAGAAAAACCGAAAGATTTTTATCATTGTCTTGAGTATAAGGCTTCTTCAGAGGTACTTTTCCTGGGTTTAAATAACTCATGAATTTATTCTCTCTTTATAGGTCTCCAAGGATTTCAGAGACCATTACCTCTGAAACGATCCAAAGTTATCAACTCTCATAAGGCGAATCTCAGCAAATAGCAGAAAATTATGTCCTAAAAAAAAGTTCTTGGTAATGGAAGTTTGGAACTTCTCTACTTCTTATGCCTCTCTAGGATCTCCAAGTGCTTTTTTTACAGGACCTGCACATTCAGTAGGCTGCCACATAAAGGAAGACAAAAGGGAATGATTTGCAGGAAGAGTAAATTATTATACTCACATCATTCCTTTGTGTGCTAAGTTAGTAGTTGCGACAAACGTGTAAAATATCTGCCCGTCTTAAAGCAAAGTATGCTCCTTCAAAAAGAGTGAGAAGTCCTCCTCGAAGTTTGGTCTTCTTAACTAAAACAACGCATTTAAACTTCCTGCTCATTCCCAAGACTTTTTCCCAGGCTCAGCTGCCCCCCCAAATTTCTTCCCAGGGATTTTCTTCTACCAGAGAACTACCCCACGTCTCTTCTGTTGTTGAAGGGCCTAATGGAATCCACCTGCAGCACTGAGTCAGCCGTGATTAATCTGCAGCTAACTGCAGGGCCTCAACACCTCCTGCCTGTTGGTAACAGGAGAACCCTTCTTTCCTGATGATACCAAAAAAAAAAAAAAAAAAGTAAAATAAAATAATGTAGCATAAAATATTTTAGGAAGGAAGGAGTGCTGATGCATTTGTTACACTTAGGCTTAATGTGTCTCCTTTCAAGCCCTGGTAATCCAAGACGTGGATTTTCTAACTCTTCACCCCATATTGCAGAGCTGATATAAAGCCCAGAACAATATTTGGTGTTTTGGAAGATTTTTTTTCTCTTGCTGAGTTGATGATTAATTCAGATTTTATATCATCTCTGCCTCCTAGCAATATAAATTTCAATTTGGCTTCAGCAAGGTCTTAATATAAATATGTGATTAGTGAAGGAATCTAAATTAAATTGCTGTAGTTAAGTTTTATGTGCGTTAAATGTATGTACTCCAAGCACTCTTCTCCAATGTTACTTACAACCCTCTTTTCTTTGAAGCATGGTTTATTCTTAGAAAACTCAAGCTGCTCCTAGAATTCTGCTCCCAGTGAGAAACAAATTAGATAAAAACAACTTATTGAGAGGAGAGAGCTTGCAGAGCTCATGTGAATAGATGTGGAGTGCTGCTTGACAACCTCCTGTGCCTTTTTTGTAAGAATTATCCAATCCCTACTCATATAACAAATAACATTTCACTTTTCCAAAATATCTGTAGTGCATCTTCTAACCAGCACCAAAAGTTAGAAGGATCGTGGGGGCTATGGGAATACTGCAGATTTATTTTGGCACTGCCTAGTGCTTCAAACATCCTGGAAATCAAAACTGGATATGTTCACATAGGCTGGATGTGAATTAGCCATATGTGCATTAGTGGCATTATTTACAGATTGAATTGTGCAACTATACTTGGGCCTTAGATAAATTATTTCTATATTGGGTCCAATTTTTGCTGTCATTTACAGTAATACAAATCTAGGATCACTCCACTGAAGTCAGGGGGATTATTACTTTGACTTTTCTCCAGTGTGATGGAAAGCAGAATTTAGCCTCTGCCTGTTATTTGCAGCTCTGAAACCCTTTCCCCTGCACTAGAAACCTGCCGAGGCTCTTCTGTCACTTTGTCTGCTATCGCTTTAGAATTGTGCTCAGAGAATGTACCTGCTCATGAAGGCAAAGCGATGCAGTCAGAGCCTGAGCAGAGAAGAATGAAAACAGTTACCTGGTGTTGCAATCTCTTGCTGGATGTGTAGCAATACTCTTTGTGCTCCTTTGTCTTTGCTTCTTTAAGAGGAGTTGCTGTGGAAGTTTGCCACCAGAGCTGTCTCTGCCTGAGCCTCACTGAACAAGCCAATACAGTGTTAGGATATAGACATCACCCTCTGAGCTTCTTCACCCACCACTGTGAATGGGCCTTGCATTAGCAGAAGTCATTTGTTTTCTTACTTTGGTCATTACCATTGGGTTTTCACCGCTTTCACTGCTTAGGCCAATGGTGCTCTCTCTTTTTCCGTTGCAGTTTGACAGCATTGGCTATCTAACTGTGAAAGCAGTGCCTGACAGTAAAAACTCTCTATAGCAGCTGCTTTGAAACTCCTGTCTGCTAGAAAAATATGAAACCGAAGATGGAGCATACCAACCTCAACAGAAAAATAGAAACCATGCTAACACTTCAGCAATTGTTCTCTAGAAACACTCTCACTGATGTTGCGGTAAATGTGATTGTCCATGTAGGAACACATATGTCTTATCATCCAGCAACATGTGATATCAAGGCATACCAGTGCTGGATGAAACTTCGTAGCTGTGGTTCAAAAGCTCATGTAAAAGGAACACACTGGGATACTGGTTGTATCTTTTTCAACTCGGTATTTCTAATGAGAAGAAGATGTCTGAATGGATTTTATATAAGTCATAATCATTTGAAAAAATGCATTAGCAGGCACAGGTCTCATAAGGGATTTTAAATCATCTCCATATTTTGTTTTTCTTCAGCTTCTCCTTTGTTTCTTTGCTGCTGCTCAGCCTCATTGTGTTCTCTCCCCCATACTACTGCAACAGCATGCCCACCTCCATTTACAGTGATAGAAAAGTTATACAGATCTATATAATGAAATGCTCCACTTTGGCAATCCAATGTTCTTGCTGATTATTTTCTCTCACCACCTTTTGTACAGTGTCCTGCCACTATGTGGGTCCTTCCATCCCTAGTGACAGTATCAAGATGTCACGGAAAGTGGCCTTCTGGGCAAGACATTAATAATTGCACTATTGCTGGGTTTGAGCAGCATGATAACGCTTAGAGAGCACTGGCTAAAGAGGCACAAGACTGTCCCGGTTTGGGCTAGACTTCCTT
>NW_010425917.1:0-1589 GCF_000710305.1 Buceros rhinoceros silvestris | reverse complement strand
TTACAACCCAAAGTTTGTAAACAAGAGTCACGTGCTGGCGAGGGGGTGGCGGGTCACACCATGTGTCCCCTCCGCCACCCCGCTGCTGCTGCAGCCCCCGCTGCAGCCCCCACATCCCTGGGGATGCTCTGGCCGAGGATGCCAGGCACGGGCAGCACCAGCCTGACGGGCTCTGCCTCTCTCCCCCAGGAACACGGGTGTACAGCCCACCGGAGTGGGTGCGCTACCACCGCTACCACGGCCGCTCAGCCACCGTCTGGTCCCTGGGCGTGCTGCTCTACGACATGGTCTGCGGGGACATCCCCTTCGAGCAGGACGACGACATCATCCGGGGGCAGCTCTTATTCCGGCGACGGGTGTCTCTAGGTGGGTACCCAGCTTCGTGGCAGCGGGGGGATAATGGGTTTTGGGAGATGGCTGTGGATGCGTGACCATGTCACTCGTATGGCTGTGGAGGAGGTTAATCTCCTGCAGTTAAGCTGGAGGAGGTGGCACATGTCCTACCGTCCCACTCCCCTCTGTAAGGGATCTTTGAGTGGGGGTTTGGGTGCAGCTCTGAGCACACCCAGCACGGCTGGGCGCTGCAGCAGGGGAGACCAGGTGGACAAGAGCCTTCTCAACTGACCAGCAGTTTCTGGTTTCTCTCCCCAGAATGCCAGCATCTCATCAGGTGGTGTTTGTCCATGCGCCCCTCAGACAGGCCGTCTTTAGAAGACATTTTCAACCATCCTTGGCTGCAGGGCATTCACCTGCCCCAGGAGACGGCAGAGATCCACCTGCACAGTTTGATCCAGGAGCCTGGCAAGTAACAGCTCCACATGCTTCCTGGCCATCAGAAGCAAAGAGAGCCAGACTTCCTCCTCGGGACCGTGGCACTGAGCAGAGACCGGAGATGGGAACACACACGGCTTGGCCTGCAGCTGGCCTGGGGACTTGGTGGCCACCATCCAGCTGAGTCCGAATGCACCCGCCTTATCTGATGTTTTGCCAGTACTCTTTTTGGTGTGTGGGGGGGTGAGGGTGGGTCGGTTCCGGTTTTGGAGGCTCCCACGTGTCTTCCTGACCTGCTGAATTCAGGACCACGAGAGGATCAGAGACTTCAACGCAAGAAAAGCTTCAACGGGAGGAAACCAGTCCGAGGGGGGGAGGGCAGGTACCGGCTGCCTCTTCTCCGCTGTCACCGCGCTTGAGTGCCTTCAGTCGCGATCTGGGCTGTGCTGGAGGAAATACTTGAATTTTCTTACACTGCTGCTTTTCCAAGACTCGCCCTGGGGATTTAGTTCCCTTTTCCCTTTTCAAACAGCAAACAGGTCAGAGGACGGTTGGGAGCCAGGCGGGCGGTGCCTCCTTGCCTGCCATTGCGTGGATCTTCTGGGGTTCTTTGCTTCCCTGTGCCCTCACGAATGCACAAACAATGCAAACCCACAGAGCTGTAAATGTGTACAGAGTTCTCTAGGAGTAAAGCTCAATGTACAGTTGTTAATAGTGAGAACGTTACCTTTTTTCTTTTTTTTTCAGTTTTTTTAATTTATTTTTGTGAATTTTTTTGTTTTTGTTTTTTTTTTTTAAAGAAAGAGTTCTAGCAGGTA
>NW_010425916.1:1229-2712 GCF_000710305.1 Buceros rhinoceros silvestris | reverse complement strand
GGGACTGGGTGACCCCCAGAGGTCCCTTCCAGCCCCCATCACTCTGGGGTTCTGTGACATCTAAACACTGGAGTTGGGGTGATCAAACCATCTCTACTTGAGCCCCAGGTTTGCCCAACTGTCATTCCATAAGTGGCGTTACCCTCCTGCCCTTCCCCAGGGACTGGGGAGCTCTGGGAGCCGTGGTGGGTTCAAGCGCAGCAGGAAACAGCCGTACCTGATGTAGTCATAGAGGTCGTGCCACTCCTGGTTCTTCGGCACAGGGAAAGCCATCTCCCGCGGCATGGGAGCCGCCCCTGCAGCTGGCCGGGCCTCGGAGAAGGTCACGCCTGGCAGCACAGAGAGGAAGATGAAGAGGTTAAGTTCTCCAAGACCCATGGAGCTGGATGAAATCACGCGTGTCTCACGCACACAGGCACAAACCACATCCCTCTCGGGGAACACCTGAGAATCAACGATCCCAGCCCCGAGGCCTGTAACAAACTGTAACAAACCTTTGCACAGGAATGTTCCTGAACCTCTCAACCTCCAGAGCACAAACCCTTCGTGCGAAGTTATAAAACCCCCAGGCCCAAGAGCTGCTTCGCTTTCCACCGAGTGACTCAGCAGCTTCACGTGGCTGGTGTTAAGGCTCTGTTCACACTTTCCTCCGTGTGTTTGGAACTTCACGGAAGTCTTCATGATAGACAGACTTGCAGGAACACAAAAGCAGCGTCTCTTAACATCTATGGTCAGGTACCGAACTCTGCTCTTAGCACTCATTTGTGCAGCTAAAAATCGAGAGGCTTTTTTCCTCCAGAGCTCAGGAGATCGTGTTCACCAGCACATGTAGAAACTCAACATCACATCAAGTATTTTGCCCTTTCTGCTTTGTGTCGTACGGTAACGGCAGCCTCGTGCTCTCAAGCAGCTTTAAACCACCGCGCCTGGTGCCATCCAGGAGAAACCAGAGGCCGCACTGAGGTGCCGGCTCCTCACCTGGGTCGAAGAGCAGGTCGCTGGTGCAGAGGTTTTTCACCAGCAGGTTGGAGCAGAGCTTGACACTCTTCAGGTGGCTGTAGCGGCGGCTGAGGTAGAGGGCAAGGATGGAGCGGAGGTCAAGCATCAGGCAGGTCCAGCGCGTGTCGGCAGGGGCGGCTCCGGCGAGCCCTGGGGAGGAGAGCAGCACATGGCCAACAGGAAGAGGGGAAACGATGCTACAGACCGTGGACCTTGCAGAGCGGGAGACACAAGATTAATGTGGTTCAGTAAAAAGTATCTTCCAGGCGAGACTCCTCCTGGGCTCAGCTTGTCTCCGCCGAGATGGGAGACGGGAAAATGCACCTCGTATTTGTTGCTGCAGCACAGGGGTGGGGAAGGATGGAGCAGCCCCGCTGCCACTGCGCACTCGCAGCCGCTCTGACGCTGCGCCCCCCTGCTCCGGGGGACGGGCCTGGGGATGGCCCTGGGGGGACCTACAGCTCCAGCCTCCAAGGGGCTAAAG
>NW_010425916.1:567-798 GCF_000710305.1 Buceros rhinoceros silvestris | reverse complement strand
CTCCGGCCTGCAGTAACCCACCAGCAGCCACAAAGACCAGCCAAGCTCTGGACCCCCCCCAGCGCAAGAGACCACCACTGCCACCCTCCCAGGTCCTTCCATCGGGCCACGACGCTAAGGACGTGTCACGTACCTCGGTGACGACGTCGAGGTGGACTAAGAAGTGCTTGCGGGGCAGGGGCCTGAAGAGCAGGTAGAGGCATCGCCCCACCAGACCCAGCGACTGAGTCC
>NW_010425916.1:0-335 GCF_000710305.1 Buceros rhinoceros silvestris | reverse complement strand
GTCCTTCCGAAAAAGGGCCGACAGTGGGGACCACCACTGCCCCCCCATGGCCCGCCCCCCCTGCCCCGCGGCAGTGCCCCCGTTACCGTGAGGGCAGCCACGTCCCCCTCCCTGGCAGAGCGTTTCCATTCCTCCACGGGGAAATGCTTGAAGACGTTCAGGTACGGGCGCTGCCAGGCTGCTGGTACCGGCACCGGCATCGGTGGGGAGACGGTACCCCCACCCAGACACCCCGCTGTGACCCCTGTACCGGGGGCCCTGCTGACACGCCCGCGCCCCGAGGTCCCTGCTCTGTTGGTACCCCGCTATCTCCGCCTCCCAAGTCCCCCCCGGCC
>NW_010425915.1:0-519 GCF_000710305.1 Buceros rhinoceros silvestris | reverse complement strand
GACTTTTTACTTTGCTGATTACTGGTGTGGAGTGGAAAGAAGGCAGCATTGGGAGACATTGGAAGTCCTCCCCAACTCTGCACAGAGAGTAACTGCTGGTGAGGGAGGAGGGAAAGGGTCAAAGTGCTGAGAATGAAGGCATCGCTGGAGTGTGGAGAAGAACCTAGAACATCCCCCGGAGACTAGGGGGTCTTTTTTGCAGCCAGGCCAAGCACAGCACTGAAGCTGTCAGCTTGATGGATGGAGACCCCAGGGAGAGGCTACACATTGCACAGGAAGTTTGTCTCCAAAAAATTCAACTTGGAACTTAAATGCAAGGGGTTAAAAGAACTGCACTTTTCCCTTCCCTATCCCCCACCCGCGTTCTCTAGCACTGGCCATGTGTTTTGTGAGGGCTCATAGTAAGCGGGGAGAGGTAGAGTAGAGGGAAAGGTATATACATATATTTATGCATTTAAGATCACTCTTCTCTCTTTCATTTTCTCCTGCCCGAATTTAAGTGATGATTTGTGGTTCTCA
>NW_010425914.1:4163-16908 GCF_000710305.1 Buceros rhinoceros silvestris | reverse complement strand
TTATAATAATTTCCAATTTGATTTAACATTAAAAAGTTAGGGCTTTACAGATGCTTTTGTTTGCATTCTCATTGATCCTTCCTCTAGATTGGAAGTCACAACTTGTGTAGAAACTGCTTATTGGAAATGAAAGATTGAATATAGAGAATTCTGGTTTAAGCAAGTGATATTAAAGATTAACTATTTCTTTCTTCAAGTTACTCTTGGTATTTTTTATTAATTAACTGGTTTTTCTGCTTCTGTCTTCTTTTATGACTGTCATTAAATATGAGGTGCAGTTCAGTGAAGCGTCCTAAGCATGAGTGACCTCTGTGGACAAATGCTTTCTGTTGACTCTAGGGAAAGTCATGGCTCCACTGGGAAAGCCATGGCCCAGACTTCACTCTTCCTGGTTTTGTTCCTTTGAAATTAGAACTGAGCTACGTGCACGTTTATACAAATGTGTTATGTAAGGAGTACAGACATTCAGAATCTGTAGTTAGGTGTCACCTCTGTCTATCCTTATTTACTTATAACATTTCCCTCTACATCAAATATGAGTATCTTCTTTCCACCTGCCTCATCACACTCTTGCCGAGTTCTCTTTCCTAAAAGAGGGGAAGGGTTATTTTTCAAGCCATTTTCTCTTGCATTTCCAAGAGCCAGGTGCCTGTGATTTCTTTGGAGGGAACCAAGTCAGACAGATGCCTTGAACAAAGGCAGATAGTGGGAGGGGGTGGGATTCAGGGTTGGATGTCTGGAGTAGTCTGAGGTAGGAGGTGGGAATATTCTTTACTACCCTAATGGAGAATTATTTTTCTGTAAGCAAGAGGAAAAATCCAACTGTTTTTTATATTTTATTGTGTTTATTTTATTAAGCATTTCATTGCAAAAATTTCATTTAGCACCATGCCAGATGCTTGACTGTATTTCCACTGAGACCAACAGAAAGTAGGCGTTTTCAAAAGGTTTATGCCTTCAGCACAAGACTGGTGTTACTGATTTAGATTAACATTAGGCAGTGATAAAAACAGCTTAAATCTATCAGTACCGTAAGACATTTGAAATACTGTCATTTAATAAGAGCACTAGCAAAAGTCAATTTATTCTCTCATGATAATTTCAAACTATTTTTAACATCCCTTTTAAAATGTGAAGTACACTCTTTTGGATTATTGCATTGTATTATGGTACAGGACCAAAACAAGAATGATTTAAACTCACGTTTTTGATTCCTGAACTAGCTACAAACACGTTCTAGTGTTTGTATTACTTTGTTTCTTTTTTTTTTTTAATGCATCACTATTTCTACAGTTTTAAGGAATAGAGGAGTAGAAGGAATAGAATTTCTGTCTGTACATCTTGGAGAAAAATGCAACAAGGAAAATGCATTGATTCTTTTTCCTTCACATGTAAACAAGTGGGCAGTTAATATGACTAGACTAGAGGTACCCAAAGAATTGCAATAATTCCGATAATCCTGAAGCTTTCCCATCTACTTACTGCAATATTTCCTTCTAAGTTAATTGTGGTTTAAATAAAAAACTGATTTTCACTGTGAAAACAAGCAGTCTTATGATTTGGAATATTTGCCATGTGCAATGTGAAAATAGAGGCATGGGAAAAGAACTATTAAACAAGCAGTCTAAAAAGGCGTTCAGTGTTTTCATAATCTGCGTCTTGCTGAAATGTGTTATTTTATAGAACTTTCTGCTTTTTTATTCTCCTGGTGTGTCAGTACAGTCAGCACGTTGTATCCTGCACCACTAAGAATATTGGCCACCCAGTGGTGGGAAGAAGATAGTAGCCTACTTGTGTATGCATAAAGAAAGCACTGGAGAAATACTCTGTACTTTGAATGGGGATCTGTATGACGTTTTCACTGACTGATGTTGCGATGTTTGATGTTGCAGGACGGATGGTCACAGTATCACTTTGTAGCCTCTTCTTCAACAATAGAACGGGATCGGCAAAGACCGTACTCTTCATCGCGCACGCCCTCCATCTCTCCTGTGCGCATGTCTCCTAACAACCGCTCAGGTAAGACCAGGCTTCCGGGGCTGAGGTAAAGACGGTGGCAATCCATCACTGTCATTTCCTTCTTTACACAATGTCACTGGCATCCGGATTTGTTGTTAGCAATGGTGGAAGGGAACAAAATAAATTCTTTACTCTTACCTGAATTATCTGTTCAAAACAGGAAATTTTTTTTTATCAACACCTCGTAAAGTTTTACAGCAGAAAGAATATACCATACCTTTTTGTTATGAATTCTCATGCACTGTTTTCCTGATGGGAATTACATGACTAGCTCTCAGGGAAATAGTGTCCATTATAGCATAAGGAAATTCTGTTGCTCATTTTGCTGGTCATATTTATTGCCACTCTGCACACTTAGCAGAAGTTGAAGGATCCATATTATTTTTTTTAGCTTTTATTCTGATTATACGGGTATGTGTATGTAAGCGTGCATACGCATGTGTACGTACATGTCACAAAAGATTGACTACAGGTCTTCATGAAACATTGATGACATATTTACAGCAGCTACCATTAATTCTGTATGATCCATACCATGAATTAATGTAAGTATCTCAACTTGTGCTGCAGTGTTAACTAATTTTTCTGTTCAGAAATCTGGGCATCATTCCCTCTGCTTCTTCTAAGGTAGAACATACCTTGGTTACTTAAAACTCTTGCCAGTGAAAATCTTGTAAGATAGAGTAAAAGTCAGCATTTCAATGTGCGTTTTACTGCTTGCTCAATCAAATGCTGTCGTTCCATAGGTATACCAAGAGTTTAGGATTAAAATTGGCTGAACTGGTTATTGCCATCAGCATTGTGCCGTTGTTTGTTAATTATCTGGAAGCTGCATCTTAGTCCTGAGGAAATTTGAAAATGTAGCCAGAAGTGCAGTGAGAGCTGCTATTCAGTTTTCAAAATCTGTCGTTGCACAAGTCCAAAAATGGCTCTTGTTCATTTTCTTTCTTCTCCAAAATACCATTTTGGCTGTAAGTACAAGGTACTTGAAATGTTTGGCCCTGAGCTCTTAGTTCTGTCTCTTGCCAGAGCTGTCTCCTCACTTTTGTTACTCTATTGCTTAAAGAGCATACTTAAAGAAATTTTGGCTGAAATCCTTCTGCCATCATCAGTTATCATAAGACTGGAAAAGGACAAATACAGTGGCTGGTTCTGAAGGAAGAGGCCCAGAGCAGTCAACTCAGCTTCATTCTAGAAAATTGCTGGATCAAATAGTTATAATCTGAGCACCTCAAAGATAGCAAGACATAAGATTCTGCTTAACTCTAGGAGTATAAGTTATTCTTCTATAGTAGTATAAGTTATTCTCTGTCTGGTAGTGCCATATCAAATCCAAACGTGAGTTTGATACGATTTGCTTTTCCAAAATCCACCTGAATTCCTGCCACAACATAGTTAAAGTGCTTTGAAGAAAGAATAGTCAGTAAATGAAATCTACTGCAATCAGTAAGACTCTCACACAAGATTTTTATAGGGAAGCTAGGGCAAGCTAGCAAACAGTCCAGAAAATTTAAAAAGAATTCCAGAGAATTCAAGAAGAAAGGGTAGAGCTTATTGCCAAAATGGAAGAATTTCAATTCAAAGCTTTGCTTGTTGGTTTGGACAAGTACTGGGTAGGCCCAGTACTCTTGCTTTCATTAATGACCCAGATAATATACAAAGGATGCCTATTATTTTTGCGGGTGACATAATCCTAGGAGAAACTCTTGTACATTGGAGGGTATTCGGGGGATTCAGAGTGATCCTGAGAAATTGGAGATACTGTGCAAAGGGAAATAAAAATCCAATCCTTTACAAGTAAATTAAAAGGAGAATATTTGGCTAGATGAAAGTTCTTTAGAAATTATGTAGGGATTTTTGTCAGTTGCACACATGAATTGGGAGATGGAGAAATCAGAATGTGAGCACACACTGAATGGAGTGTAATTGTTTAACTCAGATAAGAGATACACAAAATAGAGGCAGAGGGAGGAGGTATGGACCAAGTATTTGAGCATATAGCAGCCGTCTGTGAAGAGGAACAGCATGAACTTTCTCTACTTTCATAGCAGGCAAATGGAAATAATGAGCAGCAAGGAGTCAGGCTAGACATTGGGGAACATTTCCTAACAGTAGGGAAACAAAGCACTGACTGAACAGACTGCTTAGAGCAGTTATGTGATCTCTGTCATTAGAGATCTTTAGTTTTAGATAAAAATCTGTCAAGAATTATTTTGGTACGCTGGATCCTACCTTGGGGTAAAGAGTTGAAGTAAATGAATTCACAATGTCCCATCCATCCATAGGACTTGGTGATAAGATGCTTAAACTAGTGTAGAGGACTCTCTCTTTTTTTCTGTGTCCTTTAAGAATATGAGCATAAAAACTTGATATTTCAATCTAATGTCAACCAATGATTTTATGTCTGCTTCCAGTGAAAACTTTGACAGAGGGTGCTTCTGGATTTTTAACACTTGCCAGAAAGCAGTTGTTCTCACACGGGAGGAGAGAGTTCATTCCCACAGGGAACAGAGTCTTTAGCAGTCAATTTTGTTCAAAACACCGGAGTGCTTAAAAGCATTACCAGAGTATGTGAAACAAACTTCATCCCTGTGTTAGCAACTTTGTCAAGGTTTGCATCCTGTTTTGTTCCCTATTAGATTCAAGTTGCCACTAGCTGATATGGTAGTTTAATGTCATGGGTTTTTTTATATCTGCTGGATTATCAGTTTTAGACTTACATCATTATCGACAAGCAATTTAAAAGCAATCCCCAGTTCTAATGGCTTCACAGGAAAAAACATCTGTCCCACATTTGCTCTGTAACTTCAGAGGCCAGGGCTAGCAGAACCAATCAAAGCAGAATTCAGAATCACTTGTGCTTCCATACTCCTTAGTTAGGTACAAATACTTCCCTACTCCTTCACTAAAATATGTAACATAGTTTAGAGATGCTGAAAGATATAACTCAGGATCAAGCTTCACAAATGAGCTTGTCTTATATTTTTAATTCTTTCTCCTTCTTTTTAAGCAAACACACTGTTACTGCTTTTGAGGTTCTTTTGACGTATCAAATATCTGGGTGAAGGCAGGGGAGGGTGTGGAAATAAGCACCTGCACTTATTTTTATACCACTGTGCCTTCATGAGGCTCTGGGGTGCTCTGCCACTCACCTTCCTCTGTTCTCTGCAACAGGAAGAGTGCATTGGATCTACCAACAAACACATAAATATATTGAAGTCAGTTTACCTGAAAGTCATTATTTTTACCTCTGCTTTTCTCCTTTCCCTAAGCATCGCAAGCTCTGAGTCTTTATGATCAGTGCCAGTGATCGCCTTCACATTCTCCAGTGTGTGACAATCTAGTACAAACTCAGTTCTCCTCCTAGTCATTTGTACTTTCCTCCTTTTAGCCATACCATGAGTACAGGTGATGAAGGATTTAGTTTTGATAATACCTTGAAGTAGCAGTTGTTGGTTGTTGGCAATTGTTCATACACAGATATTTAAAGATGAGAAATTATCTGAATTACTTTTAAGTGTTACACATTCTTTGATATAGGTTTTCGATGACCAAAACCTTTCTTTTCTTCCCATCTCCATTAGAATTGTTTATTTGGGGGGAAGAAACCATTTTATAGGGTTTTTCCGCACAGTTGAAAGTTAACAGTCTTATCAACTGAAATAAATTAATCACTTTGAGAAAAAATGGAAGTGCCTTTACCTGAAAGTTTTGACAAGTTAAAGAAATTGGAAAGCTGAAAGGGGAAAAAAAGTATATTATTGTTATATTTTTTTCATAATGATCTTCTTAGACGTTGAGTCTAAGTAAAAAAAAGTAAAACATTCAGAGAGAAAAATATGTTTGGAGTTGATTGTCCCATGAATACATTTGTCCTGTACATGAAATAACAGCACCTTTTCTTCTCCATAATGTGGTAGTGTTTCTTCAAACAACTTAAAGTTAGTGTGCTAATAAATATCAACTTTACTAAAATGTTTACTCTAGAGTTAAACACTACCTTCAGTCATATGTGGCGAGAAAAAATAAATCCATTTTTGTGATCTAGCAAGTGCCCCAGCCTCACCTCGGGAAATGATCAGCCTAAAAGAAAGAAAATCAGACTATGAATCAACTGGAACAAACGCCACTTACCATGGAAATAAGGGAGAACACACTTCTAGGAAAGACACCATGACAGGTGAGATTATGCTTGCATAGCGTATGTAAAAATCAGCTGTGACAGAATGCTGATTTTAAAGGCTTGGCTGGGTTTACTGTGCTACAGAACAGAGTCAGCCTGCTTTGGCTGACTCCAGAGTTTTAGCCACCTTGTGCAGCTGAAGAAATATTTGATCTTAATGAATACAATGCTATGTGAAAATGGTTTGTGAAGACCGTGTTGCTTCACAGAAGAAAGGCTCTAAATCCAATTTTACATTTCTTTTTAATTTTACATTTGTTTTCATTTCAGAAGGAAGTTGGTAAATCACTTTAACTAGTGTTGTTTCTGCAAGCATGACAATGGTTGAGTATGTGCAGTGATCCCTAACATCTGTCTTTTGCAGGGAATGGCTTTCTAGGACCAGTTAGCTTACTTTACACATTAGTCATTCCTAGGAAATTTGGTAGCTGTTTGTAAAGCCTGTCCATGTTACTTTCTCAGCTGGGCTTATTTAAATGCAACAATCTTCTCTGGGTATGTTATGGCATTGATTGCAGGTTTTACTGAAGGCCTCTTTCCCCTGGTGAGCTCATTAACCTGTTAGCATTTCAGAAATTATAAAATTTCGAGTGCTTTACCTAATACAGCACCTCTTCATTAATCCTCTTGCAAAATACATGTTGGTGTCCATCACCATTGCACAGGCTTATATTACCTCTATTACCTCTATTTTGTTACATTTCTATATTGCCGAGCATCCTGGTGTCCTCTTCTCCAAATGCTACCTTAGGGCAAGCAAATAACCATAGTGAGGCGTCATTCTGCACTTTCTGAATGTGTGTTACCTTCTCCCATGTCCTTTGTAGAGGTCTTGCTTAGAGGATGGCACAACTTTGTGTCCCTCCACTCACTGGAGGAACATGCTGACTCAGCGTCAAGCCATCCGTACCAACTTTCAAGACCATATTCAGGATATGATGATAGTCATATCATCAACTGTAACTGCATCTACTGTGTTATACACTATTGTGTAATCAAAACCTAAACACCAGCCTCTGAATTTGTGTGAAAATGCGAGACAGAACGTAAATTAACGTGCAAATGAAAATCTGATGAAGAGGAGTGACGGCCAAGAGCATTTGGAAAGCACAGAGATGAGGAGCGTCCTGAACAACATCTGCAGGATACCACATGAGATTGCAGCAGATTCAGTCAAGGTACTGCATTTTTTGTATCTGCAATATTTTTAGTGTTTCATAGTAACTGCACAAGGTGGTTCTCTAACACACTTTCATGGTCCGTCCTTGTGTGATTGTGAAAGAAAGGACTGTGTTTGTTTCAGCACTTGACTGTCAAGGGTCTATGAAGAGGCAATCTCAGGAGTAAGAGCAGCAAGCTGAGCAGGCAGAAACATTAATATTTTGTTCTAGCTGTATCTGCAAATTTAGGCTACCAGATTATATCAGAAGGTTCGCCCCCCAACACAGTGTTTCCATATGAAAAATCTGTGTTTCCTTGCAGATAGTCTTGTCGCTCTCCACATGTTAAAAAAAAAAAAAATTACGGTTTTCTTTTTCCCCGACCCTTTTCATTTAGTCTCTTACTGCAGTGTTTTTCTTCTCCCATCCCTTTTTCCTGTGTTTTCTTTCTCTTCCAGTATGATTTTCAGAGTGTGTGGTTTGTACTTCCCCAGCAACCTTTGCTCCACTTTGATTTTTGCACCATGTTTTCATTTAATACCTGCTTGCATTTTGTCTGTTCTTATTGGGTGAGATTATTTGGGTGGGCTTTTAGTAAGGAAACATGAAGCTCTCAGCACCATGCTCAGCCATCAACTATTTTTCTAACTACTGAGATCAGTGATAAAAATCAAAACCAAAATCAAACTGAAAAGTGTAATAACATTTCACAATCTTACATGACCATTATACAAGTGAATGTGGAATTAACAAATCACTTTCTCTTTCTTTCAGATCACCAAATCTCTGTTCATTTGGTCTAAGCTCAAATTAAGCACCATTTTAAGAACAAATGAAAATGGCGGAAGGAGTCTTGCTCACCAACATTCAACATGAAATTTGTGTAACTTATTTGTAGCTCACTGAATAATAAATATTTAATTAAAGAACTATATAAAACCAGTATTTGCTATTTTACTTGTGAGACATTTTGGCTTTACTTGGGTGATTTAATATAAGTTCATGTAACAAGTTCACTGCAATGCCTGTATTTCATTTCGTGCATCAGACAGTACGTTGCAGCTAATGCATCTACAGAGCCTTTCAGACTTAGATAAATGTTTTTTCAGATTCCACGTGGCATGTACATATTTTGAGCTGCTCTTGTACTTTGTGCCAATCCAATTTATTACATGAAGCTTTCTTTGACTTACAGATATGCACAGAATGTACCGCCACAGCTGTAGTTCCAATTTATCCATGATTGTCTCCGGCTCTTCTCCAAAGTTCTTCTCAGTTTATAGTTCAGAAATTTTATGAACTCTTGACTGGGACTGAAATGAAGGTTTTTTGACGGATTTTCAAAGTAGAAATGTTGGCTTCTTGCCATTGTGGTGACTTGTCAGGAAACCTCTGGGGAGAATGGAGAATCTATGAAGTAAACATTTTGGCTGAAGATGATAGCTTGTATTGATTTCACATGGACAGCTAAAATATAGAGGAGCAATATCAAAGTTCTCAATGCCCTCTTCCCTTCACAGGTTTATGATGCCTTGTATATTTACTATCCATCCTCTCTATAGAAAATAATAACCAATGATAAAATTTTATCACCTAAAATATATATTTTAAGACAAAACCTATTATATTCCTTTAAAAAAACCCCAGGAACTATAAGTCCATGTGATAATGTTATTTATGCCATGGTGTTTTCCTTCAGAACAGGGAAGATAAGGTTACTGTATACTGTTGTGGAACTCTTGCTCTAAAGTTTCTTTTGCTTTGTTTTTTCCCTCACTGAACTAATAACGTGCATCGCAGTCTACATTTTGTAACTTCACTTCCACCAGCAGAAATACCTTCTGATTAAATTATTTTCTTGTGGTTGGCAAGAATCAATCATCTGTACTTTTTTGTTATTTAAACTTACTTGCAAGTCCCTGCATATTTGGAACACAACCAGCCACCATCATCTGTTACAATAGCTACAGATGCTCGGACTACTTGAACTTATTATTACTTTAAGAAGCCATAATACACTGTAACCTTTTCTCATGCCTTTACCTCATCTTTCACCATGCAGGAAGGAGGCAGCGGTAGTGACAGGTAATGTTAGCTGAGATTTGTGAGGCACAGAAGCATTTTTCTATACTGTCTTGAATTAAATTTTATAAAATGGAGTCCTGCTGTTTATAGCAGAAAAAGCAGGTTACGCAATACCAGATGAGACTGACTACCTGTCCAGGTGAGCTCTCCATCTTACTAGCAGTCTGTGTTTCTGAGGGCAAAAGGCTAGCACCTTGTTATTTCAAAGTGTCTGTAAATGTGTTCAGAATAAGTACTTACAAGAAATGAACACTGAATGTTAAACTGTGAATCAAGTGACTGGGATGTATGGGGACAGTTTCGGTCAGTGATATCTTTGTCACATGAGCCACTGAGTGTAATAATTTTCAAAGCTGTTGTCAGCTTTGCAGAAGACTGCTGCGAGGAACTGTATAACTTTCTTTGGTTTTTTTAACCAGTATCACCTTGAAGTCTGAACAAGAAAGAAAAAATGAAGGTATTTCTCTGTAATGTCCTTTGTGCGATGCAACCATGAAGTACTGCAGGGTGATCATAGCACTCATTTTAGAACCTTCACAAGTTCACCTAGTAGAAAGTACACCTTCAGTACTATCATGTACTGATGTTTAGATACTCCATAAAATACAAACACACACAAATGATTCACTCCTCAAATCATTTAATCTACCGCTACAATTCTCAAGTCTCTGTAAGGAAAATCTTCATCTCTTACTCCTTATACCCCTTTCTCTTTTCTTGCCATGTTTCAAGAAAGAAAATTATTTCATTAGCATCTCTTTCTCTCTGATAGTGTTACTATGATGGTACATACACAGTAGTAAGAGCAAAAATCAGATACTAACCACACAATATCTGTCCATTCATCTAGCTCATTCTCTCCCTTCTTGCTTTTATATTTGCCCTCTGCTTTTGGACAGCAAGAGTCAACTGCTCACTGAAGCATGGCAGAGCAGGGTTGGAATTCCCAGGGATGCCACCTGCGTGTTCAGAAGCAGGTACTGGAGCAGGGCTGCATGCTTTGCTAGCAGCAACATTGCTTGACTTACATTTCCTCCGGAGACAGAATTATCTTCAGCCTCACAGCTACACTAACCCAAGATTTCTGGTTCTTGGCTTTCATTTCCAAGCATTTGATCTGTCATTGTTTTTATTACATTAAGAAGAATATTTTTTTTTTTTTGCGTTTTAAACGTGTGTGTTTGTATCCACATCACTGCAGTGAAACCAGCAAGACAGACCTTGCAGCTCTTTCCATAAGCTGGTACTATCCATTTTCCGTCATAGAATATGTGATCTGGGAGACTGTAAGTCTTCAAGCTGGCATGTGACAATTCTGAGCACATCAGTGCAAATGTCACAGTAGTGCCTTGGACAGCTGTGCGCCAACTCTGGACTGTTTCTGGTTTTATAATAGTCATGGCTAGTAGTGGCACGTAGTACTGTGTGCCTTCTAATATACCTGTGAAGAGACGGAAAGGCCATGCTCCTTAAAGTCTCTCTGATTGCCTGTAGGAACAACATATAAATTAGCATGTGTCCATTTTGATATTTTTCATCAGATTCTTCATAAAACCCTCAGATGTTGCACCTTGTACCAGTCTTTTATTGTTGGTATCAACCATGAACAGGAGTGTCCTGTCTGGACTGAATTATGTTTAGTCATGCCCAACTAAAAAGTTGCATGCGTGAAACTTCAACCCCTCTTATCTTGACGTCTATATGAAGTTCTTCCTCTGTTTATGAAAGTCCAGCACACTGAATGTCACTTTCATTTTTTTCAAGAAGTAGAACTTAACAAAACGGGTAACTGAAACACTAACTCTGAGGATCTTTATAACCCAACTTCTTCTAGCATTTTTTGGGGCAAGCAAAAAAACTCAGAAAAACAGTCTAAAACAGGTGGTATCAAGGAATGATCTGGCAGTTGTACTACTGAGAATCATTCCATCAGGAAGGAGATTTTCAAAAACTATAGTAGAGGATGCAGCTGGAATATAAAAAACAGTGAAATAACAGTCAAGTCTCACACATCACTCAAATTAGGTGACAAAATGCAACCTGAACAGAGAACCTCTGCAGATCGACCCTTTAGCACTAGACCTGTGAACATCCATGACCAAAGAAAAACTACTCAAGCAGTCACCATTTCCATCTGTTACTACCTATGAGCACTACTATTACCACCTACCACTGAAAAAGACCAACCAGCATCAGTTACTAGAGTTCATATTCTTCTCACCTTCGAAGAGAGGATTCTGCTGCACTCCTTGGAGACCTCCAGAGCACTTCTCTATTTCCTACATAGGACTGTGCCCTATCTCAGTAACTGCATCCAGCTCTTCAAGAAACAAGTTCTTGTCACCCCTATTACTTAATGGTTAAGAAGAAAAAAATCTCTTTTTCCAGCTGTTATGGCTCATCAACCCACCACAATCCCTGTCTTTATTCTGTTTCAAGAACACACTGAAAATCTGTAAGAACACCATCTAGGATCTGTAAAGCAGTAACATGGAGCAATGCACCAAACTGACAGAAATCATACCCTCAGCATGAAACCCATGGCAGATGTGAAGATCAGAATTGGTGTATTGTACTCAACTGTGACTGAAGACCATGTCATTCCTTTCTCTAGAGAGGGTGCGGTGGCAAAGGGAAAGATGGAGGCGGTTGTGCATGCTGGGGTCCATGCTAGCAGGAAGAAGAAATGGTTACTTGTTCAGTAACTGCAGTTCTTCTAAGTGGTGCAGCTAGCATGGAATCCATACTCAGTTTTCAGCTTTGATGCTCAGTCCTCACCCTCAAAAAGACTGTGAGTTGTGAAGGTATTAAAAACAGCTATTGGTGCCTACAAGTTTTAGAGCATTGCACAGAGACCTGAGAGAGGTTGCATGAGCAACGTGTTTCAATTCCATTGATGACTGATTCACAACTACTCAGTTTTTAGTTTCAGGTATGTGCTTTTATAGTGAGAGTCCTCATGACAGCATCAGATCATTGGTTATAATGTCTGGAAAGTTAATGTTGCATGCCAAGTAAGAACAGTGCTCAGAGCCACACAAAATACTACCCTCATATTCTTTCAAATACAAGAAATAACTACAATTTTCCTAGTTCCACCAGCAAACTAAGCTTCACCTAGGTAACCAAATTGAAGTGATCAGTGAAGTCAGTTTGCAGGAAAAATCCTTAGCTTTTTATCTCTTTTGGGGGGGGCAGCATGGGAAATAAATTGTTGCAAAACTGTGTGGTGCTATCCTTGTCTTTAGAATTACTTCTGATTTCAAATTCATAGCTCAGTTTAGTCCGTGCGTTTCAG
>NW_010425914.1:557-4081 GCF_000710305.1 Buceros rhinoceros silvestris | reverse complement strand
TCAGCAGGACATCTGAGAAGAAAGTGACAACAGTTCGTGGATTTGAAACTATCTTGGCCAGACCTCTTCAGTATAACTACATATTACTTTTTTGCATAACTCATTTTTCCGTTGGATTTAATCACTTTTTCCATTAATAATTTCACCATATAGCAGGAGCACTGTAGCTAAATAATCCACGTTATCCAACTGAAGTGAAGGGATTCTTAATCTCAGTATTTTTAACTTACCTGTTTAGTGTATGCATGACATAAAATCCTGTATATAACTTGAAATATATTACTGAATGCAAGCTGTATATGAAATTATTTTATTGATTTATATGTGAAGTACACAAGATTAGTGTGAATATGACATAGCATCGGTTACCATTAGTAAGTACATACTATGTACATGTATCTGCATCAAAGCAAAGATTATGACTGTTTAGTGGGAGGAAGAGAAAATAGAAGTCTGCGGATGCTTTTAAAGGTTTTTACATGTGGGAAACAGGCATTCTATATTGTATTTAATGAAGCCTTCAGAATTCACTTTGAGGCCAAAAAGATATGTTTGTAAACCTGCTTTTCCCCTCCTCTTTTCTCTCTCCAGCTCAGAACACTGGAATCTCAACTTTGTACAGGAATTCGTATGGTGCACCTGCTGAAGATATCAAACATAACCAGGTAAGTATGGAGACTAAAATGTTACTGCTCCAGATGGCAGAAGAGCAGTGTAATATCTTATGACAAAGATTGATAAATCTAGATTAGAGCAGCTCCTGGCTTCGAACAAGCTATATTCTATATGCTAATGGATAATTTCTGCCCAAGTTTCAAAACTGTCCAACAGGTTATGACATCATATGCACAAAAAATATCTAAGGTGTTTAAGCCTGTACCTTATAATGAAATCAGGAGGAGCTTGGGACATAAGTGCCTTTGAAGTTCTGGGTATGTGTGACGCAGGCTACTAAAGGCAAGCACACATGAATGGACACTTCTAGTCTCTGGTATCTCATGGTGGTGGTGCATGTTAGTGAATTTGCTGAAGTCTGGCCATGTCTTATTACTTGAGTATAGCCACCTTAAAATTCAGCACTACTGCCGACACTGCATGGCTCACTTGCTAAGGCATCCTAGCAAAAACTCAAGTATTGAACAGGTCTGGAGAAAGAACCCCCTGTATCTCTTGTGAGGACATGTGCTCTCTACTTACACGTAGCTAAAGCCCTCAGATTTGCCATTAAGCATGACTGCCACAAGGCTTTTTCATTGGTTTTTTTTTTTATCATTACATGCAATGCTACTTTATCCTTAATTACCACAACTCTTTAGTATTTTCACAACTTCCCTATGTAATATGCAAAAGTTACAACATTTTTCAACTAGAGAAATGAGGCCAAAAACATTTAAAGAAAGCACGGAAAATTACTACTAGTATCAGACAGGTAGATTAATATTAAGTAAAATTGATTTTAAAATCTTTTCTCTGAAAATTTTTATCTGAAATTTCAATTTTAGAGACTGATATTTCAGTCTTAATCCACAAATTTAAGATGAAGAGAGTTTTTGTGCCCCCATTTCTCTCCGTTGTTTTTTGAATTAGACGCTATTTCCTGTGGGGCACCATATTCTTTCTTTGTGTGAGCTGGTGCAGTGCATGAAAGTGTTTCTTCTTTTATTGCATTTAAAGAGATTAAGCCCTTCTAAGTAATACACCATTTAGAGAAAATAAGGGTATGAGGCATTGTAATAGCAGGTGCGCTCTTAAGTGCAGTCATAAATCAACAAATTTGATTTTGGGAGTGAGAGTTTGAGCAAAAACAAAACAAAACAAAACAAACCCCCCAAAACTAAACCAATTTTCCACCTTTTCCCCACTTGCATTCTCAATGGAATGTTAGGTTTGTGACTGACATTTCAGAAAGAATGGTTTTAGCTAAACAGAACCTAAAAACACTACTTCAGTCCCCTATTTTCTACTCAAAAAACCATCAGCTCCAACTTCTTGGCATGTGAGTATGTCGTTTAATATAGAATTTTTCTCCTATGTCAAAAATTAAACACCTGTGTGTGAATATGTGAAATGAAATAAGGAGCTGAAAGTCCTGTAGGCCTTGCTAGCAGTACTAGAAATAGAAGCTAGAGTAGTTATGCTCCCTTGTGCAGTTCTAATAGTGTGCCCAGTCTTCTAAGATCACTTATGGGATGGTTAAAGGCAGTGGACATAGGCAGCCTTCTGCACTCTACACATAGAGTCAAATACAGACTTGCTTTGAATGAGAATCACAGAGTTTGGGCCAGAGCAGCGTAACTGCTTCTCTCTTCTTCAAGGAGCACTACTAACTCCTGCAGAGTCAGCAAGATCTGCAAGGCTTCTGACACCAACATCTGAGCATCAGTATTCCCTTTTGAAGGAACTGATGCAAATTTGAGGATTGAAAGTTGGATTGCAGTCACAAAGTCTGCCCAAACATAATAGAGGTGGCATAGAATGAAAGGTAGTGTTCCAGTAAGATAATTAGCATCTGCTTATAAATTTCAGGTTTTAGTTAAGACCCAACTATAAAAACAGACTTGGTAGGTCTGTCTGAAAAAACCTTCACGACAAACTTAGGTTAGGGGATCGCCTGAGATTTTTTTCTGTATA
This sequence comes from Buceros rhinoceros silvestris, assembly GCF_000710305.1. NCBI lineage: Eukaryota > Metazoa > Chordata > Aves > Bucerotiformes > Bucerotidae > Buceros > Buceros rhinoceros. Next base: position 1,450 of record NW_010425914.1, on the reverse strand, counting down.
TCGTAAGTATTTCAGCTTCAAGACAACTTGCTGTAGTGTGGTAACAACACAAGATTGCCAACATGAAGTGTTGAGAAGGTGGTAAGAAGGTGGTACTGCTCAACAGTAGCATAAGAGAACATTTCAGGGCACTTAACTTGGCGTTTTCTCATGTCAGTGCCCTGAAGACTATAACTGGTTCTTAAGGATATGGTGTCAACCTAAATCTCACTTGTGGCAAAAGCAACTGCAAAATCTTTATCATCTTTGGAGTGTGTATCACTTCCGTTCTAATTCTTCAAGGCTGAGTTTTAGACACCAATGTTTGCATTATAGAGCTGTAAAATAGTTAGAAAGTTTTGCATAGGTTATAGTTAAGAAAGTAACTGTAAGCTACACTGCTTGAACTACTTTTGAAGTAAACCAGCGTCTTTTGCAGCAATAATATTAAATATTAAATGTATTTAATAATAGTATTAAATAAATAAATGTAAAGAAATATAATGACAAGGCAAAGGTGTGGAATTAATTCACTACCACGCAATACCTTGAGCAGATGTTAAGGTAATGCTCGACTATGTATTTCCATTATGATAAACATCAGATAAACACAAGTGAGATTTACTTCTTCTTCCATCCTGTGGCCCACAATAAGTTGTATCTAACAAACCGTGGGTATTGCTGCCAAATGTAAAGAAATATAATGACAAGGCAAAGGTGTGGAATTAATTCACTACCACGCAATACCTTGAGCAGATGTTAAGGTAATGCTCGACTATGTATTTCCATTATGATAAACATCAGATAAACACAAGTGAGATTTACTTCTTCTTCCATCCTGTGGCCCACAATAAGTTGTATCTAACAAACCGTGGGTATTGCTGCCTTTCAGGTTTCAACACAGCCAGTTCCAC
>NW_010425914.1:0-216 GCF_000710305.1 Buceros rhinoceros silvestris | reverse complement strand
TAAAATAGAAAAAAAGCCACTATCCAGCTTCTCCCGACTCCTGGGTTTGAGACTTGGGCAGATACAAAAGCTCCAGGAACTGTGCATGTGCATGCATACCACAAGACATTTTTTTTCCTGCAAATTTAGTTTGTTAAAGCCTGTTCCATAGGAAGGCCCAGATAACCAGTATGGAAAAAATAAAGAGTTTTTTTTTTTGAAGGCTAAAAGATATGA
>NW_010425913.1:544-1634 GCF_000710305.1 Buceros rhinoceros silvestris | reverse complement strand
GGTGGGGCCTGGCCGCGCCCAGTGCAGCGAGGAGCGAGTGACCGAGGGCCGGTGGGCGACACCATCCCGTCAGCCTTCACCTCCCTCCCCGCAGACTCCCTGCGTTGCCAAGAGCGTGCGAGATAGATAGAAACCACTAAATAATTCAGTGGATGTCTGCGGTCTGTTTCCGCACAAAGTGAACCGCCTGTAGGATGCCCCCAGCCTTATGAATATGGAATGGGGGTTCTGACCTAGTTGGCTGGTATTTCCCGTTGGTCTGGACAATCTTCCCGTACAGGAGGTCACGGGGTTGTGCGGGTGCAGTTTTACAGTGCAGAGGTCCACTAACCTGCCCTTCCCCAGGCGATGCAGCAGGATTTACAGTTTGCAGTTAATGTCTCCCAAAAGGACACTGTGAAAAAGTCTTCGCATACAAACGCAATGCAGTGTGGTGAAGGTTCGCTTTTAATTGCTGGGTTGCACCCTGCTAGCTCGCCCTGTCTGGTTTTTATTCCTTATGCTCTGAGCAGGAAGAGTTTATAAGTGGTTTCAGACCTCAGGCCGTATTTACCCTTATGTAAGTCAGCACGTGCTCAGCCAGTGGTGCGAGTTCTGCTCAGACCGCTGAGCTGACTCCTTGTGCATCACCTCTCTGAAATGGGCATCAGTTCCCGTGTGTACCGTTTCCGGCTGGCACGGAGTTAGTAGTGCGATGAGATAGATAGAGGGTGATGATGAGCAAGAAAACTGGAGCAAGGCAAGTTTTTTGAAAGTAACTTTTGCTCAGAGACTGGCTAGGCTTCTGTCTGCAGGTGGTGAGTGGCTGCGCTGGCATCACTGGTGGTTTTGGGCTTTCTGCCCCTTCGCTTCTTAAACTGACCTTGTCTCAACCCACAAGTTCTTCCCTCCCTTTTCCCCTTCGGTTCTCTCCCCATGCCGCTGGGCCAGGAGCAGGCCAGCACCGGGGTAGGGGCTTACCTACCAGCTGCAGTCAACCCACAACACCCCGACAGCCAAGTACCACTGGAACCGATGCCAATACGTGAAAGTGTAAAACGAGACAAGCTGAATTCTGGTCTTCTCTGGCAGGCCTCGTCTGTTCGCGGGG
>NW_010425913.1:0-477 GCF_000710305.1 Buceros rhinoceros silvestris | reverse complement strand
GGCTCCCTCCTGCGTCGTTATGAGTAAAACAGAAATTTGATGGTGGTCTTCTCTGGCAGGCCTCGTCCGTTGGAGGGGAATTTGCAGTTACCGTCTGCTCCTCGGTTTCAATGACATTTGCGTCTCTTTCAGAAATGGTGCAATTACTCCAGTCTTGGGCGGCTCCCTTGGTACTTGTCTTTCTGGAACACGGCAGGCTCTGTGAGCTCCTGGGGCCGGTAAGGATCTCCAGCCGGACTGAACTTTCGGGAAGGCATGATTTTTGCAAACGTTCCTTCCGGCTCTCAAGAGCACCTGCTCCCCGTCCTCCTCGGCGGCACTGCAGGTGAGAAAGGTATTTCCCTTTAGAGACGGCAGGTGGCGTGTGCAGAAACCCCACGACACAAGAAACAAGCGCGTCGTGACCCATCGCCTCTCTCCGCCGGCAGCACCGCGGCCGCTCTCGGCGACGCGCAGGCTCGGGAGGGAAGCGCGGCC
>NW_010425912.1:1872-2273 GCF_000710305.1 Buceros rhinoceros silvestris | reverse complement strand
GTTTTAGTGGTTGACTTTAATTCTGCACTGCGCTTTTACTACAAGGATATAAAGAATAAATAGCAGATACTCTTCATTTACATAGGATTAAGTCATTCAAACTGTTCTCTCTATTTACAATAACATTGTGCTCTAGGCGTTTATTCTTTTTTATTTTAAATCTAAAGTCCGTAAGGAAAAAGAAAGAAACTTCACACACACGCTTTCCGAATAATGGAAAATAGCTTTAAAACGTTTTCTTATCAAAAAGTTTGGTTTGTATTTTTAGATCCTTTTATTAAAAAACAAAAACAAAAACAAAACCACAAAACACACACACACAAAAACCCCAACAAAAAAACCTACTTCGCCAAAGCGAAGCAACTTCTCTCTGGAATATAAATACCAAAAAAAAAAAACAA
>NW_010425912.1:1360-1733 GCF_000710305.1 Buceros rhinoceros silvestris | reverse complement strand
ATAAATACCAAAAAAAAAAAAAAAAAGATACATTAGCAACGATCAGGGTAATAGTCTTAAAAATACAGTAGACGCTGATTATTTCACGTATAATACTGACCTTTTAATAGTATATTAAAACGGTGCCATATATACACACAATATACATTCTCCTACACGTTACAGTGCATTACAACGTTAACCGGAAAGCAAATGTCTTTTATTTTTGTTGCAGCAAAGGTCCACGTGAGTCCGCTGGAGAAGGGGGAGCGAAGGGAAGAGCCAGCCCTAGCAGGAGCACTTGCACTCCGAAATGATGGGGTACTGGATGGGTATCCATGTGCACCTCTGCCCTCCCCGACGCTGGCACCTCCACCTCCGGATCGCTAAAACC
>NW_010425912.1:508-995 GCF_000710305.1 Buceros rhinoceros silvestris | reverse complement strand
AAAGTTGGGGTCGAAGTGTCCGCCCATGAGGTTCCTTAGCAAGGTCTCGTTAAGATCCTTCTCTTTGGGGTCAAAGATAGGGTCCGGATGCTCGATTAGATCCACCAAGGGCAAGTTGTCGCTGGGAGCCGGTCGGATGTGCAGATAGTGCTGGCAGGCGCCCTGCTCTAGCCGGAGACCCAGCAGAACCACCAAGGCGTATATAGTCACAAGGCACTGGGAATGATCCATCCTTGGGAGACCGGTGGGGGTGGGGGGAGAGGGGGGCTGGGTTCACCAAACAGCAGGGGAAGAAGGTGCAAGCAAATACATCAGAAAACTTGTACGGGGATATCCAAAATAGCCTGTCTTTAAGGGGGATCACCTCCGCTCCCCGCACCACCAGCAAAGCCAGCCCCCTAAGAAGCCCGCAGAACAAGCCCCCTGCAAACACTCTCTCTTGCAGTCTTCTCTATAAAACTTCTCCTGGTGGAGCCGCTCCAAAATT
>NW_010425912.1:0-227 GCF_000710305.1 Buceros rhinoceros silvestris | reverse complement strand
CTCCTTGCTCCCCTCCGCCGTTTCCAAAGCAGCCTCCTCAGCAGCAACAGCAGCCACGCACGTTGGCACCAGTTTGTCTGCTTTGCAAGGACCCAAAGCCTTTAAATTTCCTGCACTTTCAGCTTCATCTCCATGGAAACCACAGACTCTCTTCTAACCCACCCCACCCCCCTTAAAAAAAAACCACACACACAACACAACCCCCACTCCCACAAAAGTGTAGGCGA
>NW_010425911.1:4370-6532 GCF_000710305.1 Buceros rhinoceros silvestris | reverse complement strand
CGCCGTTAACTTCAGAAAGCGCCGTTAGTTAGAAGAGGCTTAACTGAAAAGTAAAATCTCTGAACAGAACGAGTTCTGTTCTAACTCAAACCAGGCTGGAGCGGGGATCAACAGACAACAGAACCTTTGCCCTACTAACGCGTCACTCACCCCCTCCCTTTCCTGTAGGACAAAGGCTGTGCCAGCCACGGGCACTGCAGTGTCAAGGTACCACCGCCTCCACCCCCTCGCACCAGAAACGCGGTCTGTGTTTCTGCGGGCAGTATCTAGAGCTCACCTGATAGCTGGGTGCTGGGAAACAGTTTTACACCCTTGTCTCCACAGTCTGCTCCACACCCATTAATATACCACGGTGAGGGAATGAGCCAGATCCACAAAGACAGGCAAGACATCTTTACACTTAGGTCTGTGGATGGGTCTGGAGAGGTAACTAATTTCCATGCCCCAAGGTAGGGTCAGCACCCTCTAAACCACTGCTGGCAGATGTCTGTCCAGTTTCTTGCTAAGGACAGCCTTCCTGGGCAAGCCATTTAGTATTTTATTTTACTTACAGTTCAATAAAAAGGTGATTTAGTCTTCCTTTGTGGCAATATAACTCTATTACCCACCCCGGATGGATTTAGAGACCGATTTATTGCCTTCCTCTTGACAGATAAACTTTTAGACACAAAGACTTCTCACACCCTCCCCCAGTCACCTTTCCTCTACAGAACTAGTTCATTTGGTCCCTCTCTGGAGCTGTTCATTTTTAGACCTTTGGTCGTTCTTGCTGCTCACCTGGGAATCCCGAAGGGCTCACACATTGCTTGAAATATCATGCCAGGCATGGTATGGGCATTAGGAAGGGCTTGTCTGTAAGCAGAACAGAAGATTGCTTTGCACATCTCACACAGCCCATGCTCCTGTTAACTGTTCCCATTACAAAACGTGTACAAGACCCGTAATTGAGAAGGAAACTCCTGCTAAACCACCGCTGAATGCAGCGCTTTCTAGAGTGTTCAGGAACTGACCTTTTGAAGCTTCCAAGTTCACAAGGCTCTTACTGGGGACAGGGAATAGGAGCTAACAGTAAGCTCAGTTTTAGCTGTCACCCTGGCTCCATCCCTCCCCATCTCGCTGCAGATGTTCCCCTTCACTCCCTGCCCTCCACAGGCATGTTTAAACAGCTGCAGTGATTCATCCTACGGCTGTTCATAAGACTCTAGAATGAGGGTTCCCTTCGCCGTCGCCGTGTCTGCGTTCCCCTGCCGGTATCAAGGGTCACTGATGGCGATTTGTTAAGGGTATCTCAGAGATGCAGTTTTACCTGGTTCTCGTGCAGTTACTTCTGCGTGGTTTTGCAGCCGAAATGGGGACTGTAAATTAGTCTGATGAATCCGGCTGCCCCCTCGCTACTGCAAAAGGACAGCTCTATAGTGCAAGTGCAGCTACAGGCAATGTCTCTTTAACAGCATCTCCCTTCACAGAACTCAGAGATGGGAGATTCCTCCCTCTGCACCTCCTAAGTTACACACACAGACACGGTGTCACACTCCTCTCAGTTTATTGCTCATGTTCAAACAACTGTTCTTATTCTGACTGTTGCATTAGAAACAGATACACAGAAAAAGGCACCGGCAGGATTTTCTCCATGTGCTCATGATTCTATGGCTTCAGTCACATCACATTAAGGTTTGTTAATTTGCTAGTCTCCAGCTGGGGGGCAGATGGCAAATATTAGTGCTTAACATCCAGTAAAAAGAGTTACTCCTGCATGGTCCAACCCACATCATGTAGATTGGGACAGGTATGTCTGAGACAGGCTGAAAATTCACCCCCCCATCTCCCACATTAAGTCTGTACTTGCTAATCCACCCCAGTCCCTACAGGAGAAGCATCAAAGCCTGGCTCAGGGCTTTGCTTCCTTCCTTACAGGGGTTGCTACAGCCTGGCATAATGATCAGATCTGACAAGGGAGGGGTGGGCTCGACATTGGCAGGAGCTCAAAAGAAATGGAGTAAAGAAACAAAAAAAATCCATTGTTAGAAGGGCGAGGCAGCCCTTCAAGATGAGGTATCCCCTAAGTCACGCTCCATTATGGTCTGAACTACCAGCAGCTCTACTTTTAATGGCATTCATTTCCACATTAAAAAGAAGAGCTGCTGCAGGCCACTTTTGGTCTT
>NW_010425911.1:2061-4248 GCF_000710305.1 Buceros rhinoceros silvestris | reverse complement strand
GGCTTTCATCACCACATAAAAAAGAAGGTCTGCTGCAGGCCACTTTTGGTCTTCAGGCACACTTAATTACCCTGCCCAGCAACCTCTTTATTCAAACATCTCACTGGCAAGCTAAGCTTTGGATTCAAACTGGAAGGAATTTCAAGCCCAGCCACAGTGACTTACGTTAAACTGGGACACTGCCTTCCTGCGCCTACTGAATTCCACAGCCTTCGCCTTTTAATAAAGGAGACCAGCACCTTTTAATAAAGGAGACCAGCACCTTTTAATAAAGGAGACCAGCACCTTTTAATTTCTGTTTTCAGCATCAGGAATAATAAGAGAGTACCTTGGTTCAGGTCAGGGTTGTCTCTGTACACATCTCCTGACAGACCGAACAACGAGTCCTTGCACCAGAAAGCCGTAGAAAACACAGGCCTTACTCTGATGAAGAAAAATGATAATTTTATCTCCTATATTTTTTTCTCAGATGGTGTCAGGAACAGTACACTGCAAAGTCAAGAGCACGGACAGCTGGACACAGCGTTTCTCCTTCTAACCTAGCTGACACCGCCAGGCCAGCGCTCCCAGCCAGGCAAGCGACAAGCAGTAACGCCGTTGTGGGGCAAACGTAAGGCACTGCCAAATGTTAGAACCCGTTCAGCCAGCGAGGGAACACACCAGAAATCTTGTGGTCGTGAGGTGGGAGGGTAGGGAGGACCAGGCAGGAAAATCTAAACCATGAATGCCCAAACCCAGCAATAAGCTTTCTTCTCGCAAGGGATTCTGATGTTTGTATGACAACTCCCTTCCCTCCGGGAGCTTACACAACTAGAAACACACCCTTGGTCTTTTTCTGGCTCAGTGAGCTGTAAGCCAGGCTTCTGCCCTTAACTGCAGGTTCCAAGGCTCCTTATTATAGTGGAATTTTTCATGTAAAATAAAAACAGCAAAACAAGCTCCTTATCACAGTATGACTAATGGGAAACTGTTGCCCTTGGAATCAGAAGGGTTTGGGAGTTCAGGTGAGCGTGTAATGGGGAACTGAGCACTTGTGAGTGGTTCCAGATTCACAGCTTTGGAAAACCAGTACCCTACAAATCACAGCATCAGCAGCACTCCAGCATGCTTCTCCCACACGCTGTCCTTCACCAAAAGCCTCAGCCATGGCCTGCTGGAGAAGTCAGTCAGTGGCCAGTGTCCTTGGATCACATCACTGGAGGGAAAGAAGAAAGTACCAATTTCCTGGGACTCAAGTTGGTACTTGCTAGACTACAGATCCAGCGTCACCAGTGCACGTTACAGAGATCACAGAAGGCCAAATCTCACCACTCTTCAGTTACCATCACATGCATTCAAACCACTGCCTTCAGGTACAGGATCCATCAACCCAAACCCACCAGACCAGCCATACTTGACTTCAGGCCACTTTAACTGCCGCTCCTAATGTGCTTGAGCCCACTGTAGAAAATCTGACTGTAGGAACCTTTAACTGGCGAATTCCAGCTCTCCAGTGTAAACACTATTAGTTATGAGTCAATCCCTATTACAGCTGTCTATGCAGCAATTTCACAACCCTGTATTAAAATATAGGAACACCAATATTTCCTTTTCTAGCAGCCATGTTCCAAGTCCTGTTCCTGATTGTGAAATATTATCACGCTTCTCCCATCTCCCCCCATCAGGGAGCATGTCATGGCACCAAACTCATCTGTAAAGACACAGGGAAGGAAAAAGGGTAAAATTCACTTATTCAGAGGGGAAAATTAATCTTGAGGTTACTGCGACTCGTGTTCAATTTGAAAGTGCCATGTGGAGGCCGATCAGAAGACCAAGGCTGTTGGCTCGCTGCACACATTTATGTCATGGTTTCAGCTTCAGATGTGGGCTTGCTAATGTGAGGATCCTCACCAGTGAGGACAGGACACCACAGAAACCAATCACGCCTGGGTTGGTCTTGTAGATACCTAGCGTATCCAAAGGACCTGAGAGATCACAGAGATTCTTCACCAAGTCCAGCAGCAAGGGAGGGTGTCTCTTCAGTATCTGAAACAGCAGGAGGAGAAAACCGTGCAAACCATCACACCTCACACCGTTTAGTTCCTGGCAGTGATTGTCCCAGAAGGAATTCTCCTTTATCTTTTCTTCCTGTACAGCTTGTTCCAGTCTCCAGGAGATCTCATACCAGTCCCTGGCTAGATTCAGCAG
>NW_010425911.1:0-1946 GCF_000710305.1 Buceros rhinoceros silvestris | reverse complement strand
AGTAGTAACACTTGGTAGCCCAATTCCGCCACTTCAGCTTATCGATGTCGGGCTGGAGCCCAGCGCTCCTCAACCACAGGACAGCGTCGCACACGAAGTAGAGGGCGTGGGTCAGGTTGGAGGCTGTGAGGCAGAGGCGAGGAACCATATCTGGCAGCTGATTAGTTCTCCTGGCTGCTACCAAGGCGTGTACCATGTTGCCCAGTCTGAACACTGCAAGAAACCCCACAAAGGTCAGTACGGTCCAGCCTTTACCACAGAGACACAGCCCTGCACAGGACATCTTGGCACGTGGGCTTTTAAAAAACTCAGTGGGCTTTAGGCATGTGTACGCTTAAGCATTTTCTCTCACAGCACGAGAAGCTAATGTTAGTGAGGAAAGGGGCGCAAACGTCTCAGTTCTGCCCTGCACCAGCCCAGAACCTACACTCAAATGTTGCCGATAGCCTTCTCCAGCTGTTCCGTTCTCAGTGCCTGGGTGTCCTCTGGACCAGTATCACCCACAGCTCTGAACCAGTCAGTGGTGGAAAAGAGCGACACAGACAGACCCCCCCATTCCAGCTACACACTGCGCTGGATTTCACCTCACTTTGCGGACAGACATTACTGTGCTAACCCCACACTGCAACCTTGAGCTACATCCTTCCTAAGCTTCAGTGAAAGCTGGTGCTTCATGGGCCAAGCACAGAGACCCAAATCCCTCCTCAGCCGTGAATTTGTCAGAGGTTGATGCAGTTCTCTGCAAACAGAAATGGTATGGTCCATTTCGAGCAATAATATACAGCAAACCTGATGTCATCCGCTGCACAGTTTAGGTTTTGCCCTGTGAATGTTAACACAATGCAAAATACTTTTCATCACCTGCTGCAGTCGCAGTGACAGATGTTGGAAGCACCCAAGCTTAGTGGAACTGCAAGAGTCCTGAATTCAGGCCCGACATCTATTAGTGATTTGTTTAACAGAAGCAAGAGAATTACAGCTATGCTGACAAACCAGCTGGCCCCTCTGCTAGAAATCACCGTACTCCGGAGCTAGCGGGAATAATAAAACAAATCTGTGGTAACACATTAAATTAGAACATTTGCCTCATATATTGCAGTTGTGCCAGGATTGAGTAACTGACAGGCAGGCGTAAGATCAACCCGAAAGCAAGCAATACAACCACAGCAATGGCGTGACCATGAGGGATGCAACCGTGACACAGAATGAAGCGATGCAAACGGTTAGCCTATGAGAAAAGTATGGAAGGGAGTTTGATTTAGCAGAGTATAAATGATAAAGAAAATTAATATGCGAAGTAGCATACAAGGGTGGTCATGCAGAGGTGATTTTACTGGGATGATGATCTTTAATGTTAGGCTGTTTCAACCTATTAGCTGGAAGGACTAACGAGAGCACAGTAAGGCAGCTTTACATTGGAACGCTGTGCTCTCTCCTTGACCAGAGATGACAACTTGATCAGCAACAGCTGACTGTTAACTTTTACTTCTCTAGTTCTCCCGGTGATAATTCTGATTGCTGAGGAAGTAGTAAGCGTCTATCTGGCCCTATCCAACAGGGACATGGTCTGCTGACAGTTTTGCGACTAGTTTAAAAGAGGTGTTGTGGCTCAAGGAAAGGTAACTACAGAAAACGCTGGGCCAGGAGCTGTTGTGCTGGAAGGAGCAGATGAAGAAGGACGCATCCCTCTGGACACCAGGTACTTACTTTTCCGGCCAGAGCTCATGCTAGATTCCAACTGCTTGAGTTTCATTACCAGCTTCTCCTTATCAGCCTTACGCTCTATTAGATAGCTAAGCAACATGCATGTGTACTGAGTGGCTCTGGAATGGAAAAAATGAGGAGAACGGCACACCGGTGAAACACGGACAATGCACGGGGACGGCAGCAGCACAGCAGCGCTTCTCTCCCCGCGCAGGCCACCCCCCGGCACTCTCGCAGCTACA
>NW_010425910.1:1097-1466 GCF_000710305.1 Buceros rhinoceros silvestris | reverse complement strand
GGCACGGTGCTCAGCCGCTCACGGCTCCGCTCTCACCACTGCTATTCGCTCTCCGCCTTGCTGGAAGGCAGGCTGCCACAGAAAACAGCAGAGCGAAACGTCCGGCAACACACACGACTCCCAGACCCTCCGAGGAGGTTTGTGTCGTGGGACACTGTGGCACGGGGAGAGCGCAGCTCGCCTGTGGCCACACGTGGTGGGTTGATTTGGGGTCCCTGCCTCTAACCAGCTGAAACCCCCAGGCAAACGCAGCAAGATCCTCAGGCCCCTCCTGCTGAGGGACCTTCCCAGAGAACCCCACCCCGTGCCAACCACAGATCGGCGGGCATTACCTGAGCTCTCCCTTGCTCCCACCGGCCTCAGCTACGG
>NW_010425910.1:396-947 GCF_000710305.1 Buceros rhinoceros silvestris | reverse complement strand
ACCGCAGCAGAGCTGGGGCCGGAGCTGCCGACACCACTGCCCTTGGGCTCTGGAAGGAGAGAGGCTGAGAGGTTAAGCCTGGTATTATCAGCTCCTCCAGCGAGGAGCTGCTGGAAAACAGACGGGTGAGAGCCCGGCAGATGTCCTGGAGGGCAGGGCAGCAGCCAGGGTGGGGCTGGGAGCCTCCTGGGGACAGGCCAGGCGGATACTCACTCTCGAGGATTGGTGCGCTCCGGTCATTGATCTGGGTCACTTTCTTTAGCTTGGTCCCTTTACAGATGTCCTGCAGGAGAGCCCCGCGGCCCCGCTGCTCCTCTCGGCTCAGTTTCGGTGGCTCCGTGTTCGCCTGGAGACAGGCAGCAGCTCAGGAGGAGCAGACAGATCCATAGAGCAGGCACAGCCCGACTCCACCCTCCCACTTCTCCGCTGAGCCCAGTGGACCTCTTCCCCAGGAAATCTCTTCCGGGGGAGTGACCAGGCAGCCCCAGGTTATGCTGCTGTTCTTCAGGGCAAGGCTGAGACCCCGTCCGACCTACAGTCAAGGTGCAGCT
>NW_010425910.1:0-226 GCF_000710305.1 Buceros rhinoceros silvestris | reverse complement strand
AGGGTCCCCTGCTCTCCCCCTCGAGCCATCATGGCGCAGAGGACACTAACACAAAGAGCCAAGCGTGGCCCCTTTCACGTACAGACTCTGCTGCAAGGGAAACTGAGGCCCAGGGGTCACCCGAAGCTCTCCCGGGCTGGAATCGAGTTGGTTCAGAGACAAACAGAGTCCCTGGCAAGTAGCATCATGTGGAGACTAGCCACCTCCCCAGCAACCCGCACTGGCC
>NW_010425909.1:0-5554 GCF_000710305.1 Buceros rhinoceros silvestris | reverse complement strand
GGTAACGGAAGAGGCCGCCCTGAGGCCTTCCCTACGAGCGCGGGGAGAGGCCAAAACTACTGGAAAAGCCCAGGGTTGGGGCTTTTCTTTCGGTTCGGTTTTGTTTCCCCCCTTTAACAACTGTACTTTAGAAGTCAGCTAAATCAGCTTTTGTTTTGCGGGGGACACACACACGAGATACGTGAGATCACAGCCACGTACACAAACTCCTCAGTCTGGAAGCCCTAGTTACTAAAAAAAATATTAAAAAATGAAATCTCACATGTTCTCTCAGCAAAAGTTCTCCCCTGCCAGCCCAAATAACGGTGCCAGCCCCGTGACCAGTGGTGTCTTGGTCCCTCATGAGTCATTAAAATGAATGGTGCACCCACCAGGAGCAGAAGTGCCCAAGCACCTGCTGCACCGTCCCCGCTTGCCCTCCTCAGCATGGTGAGCACCCCAGGAAGGGCTGTCACTGAGAGACAGCACCAGCGCATTCAGGACGTCTAAAAGTCTAGAGCTGTAGGCGGCCTTTAAACTGGTTCTCATCAATACATACTTAAATCAAGGGCTCCTAGCAAACGGGTTCCAGCTGAGCCCTCCACCATGATGGCTTCTGAAGTAACGAGAACCACCTTGTCCAAGGAGGTAAAAGTTCAAACTATTGCCAGCTGCAACCTGCTGTCACATAACCTTGTGTCAGGAGTGTCATCTACTAGGAGACCACAGCCAGGAGGTCAGGGTATCTGCCGAATTCGGTGCATCAACAGAGCTTCTGATGAGGTCGAAGTACAGAAGATGGGGGTACAGGTACGACTGCCTCCAGCAACAGCCCAGCATATATATGCTGCTGCTTTGTCAGCTGCTCCATTTCCCTTGTAGCTTTACTATAGATGCCTTGTGACAAAGCCAGCCTCCAGATGCCAGTCGTAGAGCGTTGCATTCAGATTTACAAGGGTGGCCTAGTAAAATGCCAAAAATGTGAAATACTGACTAATTTTTCCTTCTCTTGCACAAACAGCAAGTGGTTCAACATCACTGTGCATATCAGTTGGATGGCACCTCTCTTTAAAAAGAAAATACAAAGAGCTTATGCATTTGACAGGCCTTGGTTGAATACAGAAACAGCTTTGTCAGGGTTTTATCAGTATATAAATTGTCTTGGTTCTTTCAGTGTATTTAATGAGACTTCATATTACTGTTATTTACAAAATGTTTATGTCTGATTTTCTCAGATCAAGATTATTTGCATTAATTATCTCTGTAAAGGTTTCCACGGAGACTCTCAGGCTTTTCACTACTTCCTGCCTGTGATATTTTTATTTTTATTGCTCTTGGTTAGCTTTTGGTTTAATTACTGTTTTCTGTAGCAGATGGATTTCTTATTCCTCACAGGTTCACGTTTGTATTACTCATAGTCTTCTTTGGGCAACACGTGCTAAGAAGCAACAAGCAGTAAGTGACGGGGAAAGCAAAGATCTTCCGTTACACTCACGCATTCTCTGGTTGAACAAATTCATAATCAATCTTGCATGCAGGGACTGAACAGTAAATCTCCCATTGTCATGACCAACATGCAGAGCTCAGATTCAAAATTAAAAAAGAAAGTTTCTGCAGCCTGCTGAGTACCACACAGATTACTTTCACTGCCTTTTCTCACAGCTGGTGAAACTGAGGCTGCGTGTGATCAGCCAGCCCTACCTTTACTGCTGCATCTCTGTTGCTGATTTTCCCCTGAGGTTGTGCTGCAGTGGCAGGAGAGATGGATCCCTTTCCTCATGTGACAGCTGGCATTTTTACTAGCGTGGCATTTAGCACCGCTAGGCTAAGCCATACCTGTGCTGGCTTCGTGGAACTTGCTCTCTGGTTGCTGTAGCACTAGTGGGTTTGTGGGGTTTTTCAGTCAGCTTGGGACAGAGGGGACATTTCAGGCTCTGCAACACGCAGTTTTGTGGAGTGCAAAGACTCCCCAAGAAGTGAACCATTTAGTCCCCACCTGCAAAGCTGAAGGGTCACAACAGCTCCTCTCATCTGAATACAGAATAGTGTAAATAGATACATGGATAGGGCTTTCATAAATGATTTAGCACTTGCAATCAACGTCACAGTTACACAGGGTAACCCTGGTAGCCACTGTAAAATAAGCTGATCAGGTACACAAGTCTACAAGTCTAGCTCTTTTTTGCCAAGTCAAAGCTTGCACAAGTGCTTGCGCTACCACAGCTGAGGTATTGCAAAGGAGCAGCTGAGACAGAGAGCAGGGCAAGTCCCTCTGTTTTGGTGGAACATGGTGGCACCATGTTGAATGAAAGTGATCATTGAGCCATGGCCTGATGTGGACAGTGTTCCTCTCAACACACTGCACTATCGATTCAGCCATGTTTTACTGCCCTCCTTGTTCAGCTTACAAGGGGTCCTCTGTTTCCCACCCCCCTGAACCAAAACTTGTTTATTAATTTATTAACATATTTTCTTGACATCCATTTCTGTATTTATAACAGATAGTCTGCAGAAAAAACCCAAGACTTAATACATGTATACAAAAAATACAGGCATCACTTAAGCAGGACATTTTTACTTAAATTCACTGTAAATGTTACTTGGTTACTTTGTCCCATGTTAATGCATGCAATGTACACATTAGCAAATCATTATAGCCTTCTTTGATAAATATTTTAATTTGAATATGGTTAAACCTAATGTGGTTCCTCACATAAGCTTTTAAAGCAAAATTTGATGTGACCTGAATCAAGCTTTTCCTATTTAAAACTGAGCATTTAGGCAGATAGGTCATCTGTGGTGTAAGTTATATTGCCATCTCATTACCTGATTAAAAACATAAGACAGGAAAAGGAGGTTGTTGCAGAGAATCAAAAACCTTGCCTGTACTTCAGTGTAGAACTGCGTGTCAGGGAAGTTGCAAAGGAGCAATCCCCTGACAGCACTGCAATCTTCAGTTGACCCTCAGAGGAACAGCCTACCCCATGAGCTTTGAGACTTTGGTGTGGTTACACAACCCTGTTTCAGAGAAGGGAACTAGTAATGAACTCAGTTTTGCCCCATTCTGGTTAGCTATGACCCTGAACAAGTCTTGCCTTCTGTCTCTGTTTCTTCCACTTACTATATTACATTATATTATTCATAGCATTATGAGATTTTGTCCTATTGCTGTTGGGATACTGCTGTGAAACACATGATGAATTTATTCTTTCCACTTCTTCACCCTGCCTATTCTGAGTCTGTATTGCATAAGAACCTTATTAACTATATTACTTCACAATGCATAACTTCTTTTGGAGATTCTTGAAAACCCATCAGCTGCTTCAGATACCAGCCACTATCAGCTGGGTGAAGCCCACGCAGATGTTGACACTCTACATCCTCCCACTGATGCGCTCTCAGTATCTGAATAAACCATGTCTCTACACCTTCTTTCACTGTGCTTATGCAGCATCCTGGTCTATTCAGTAGCACTGACAGCACGGGGATGGGAGGCTGTGGATAGTCACACTGCATCTTTATTTCTTCCTTGCCGCCCTGAGCAGTCCAATTCCAATCCACCCACATACCACCTGTGCTTCCTCCCTCTCATAAAGGATTTAAGGTATAAAATGAGTGTGGACTGCTGGACTGCTGAGATGGTTACTGGTCATCTTTCTTTGTTTACTTCTCAATCAGATCCTCATCACTGCTGTTTAGATAATGGTAAATCTCTATGAATACTAATCCTGGCTGTCAGTATGAGCTGGGCATTTGTTGAATTTGTGCAAGGAAAGAAGAGTGACTTGGGAGAAAAATGGGAACTGGACTATCTGCTTTTCTGGCTATCATAAATTTAGCAAAAAGCCCACAAATGTTAGAAAACATGATGGGCTGCCTTCTGCAGGTGCTGAGGCTGTTTGGGTTGGGAGTGGTGATGTCCTTGGCAGTTTTTTGTGTACAACAGGAGCTTACTGAACCACTACTGGATTTTTTTAAGTAACAGACTTTATGCACCCTACATAGTAATAGTGAATGTGGTATTACAGGCTAAAGTTGGGCTGCTTCTAGATTTATTCAGGGAATCTGAGGACAGAACCAGTGCTCTGAAACACCTTCCTGTGTCTAACTGCCGGGCAGTGTGTGCCAAGAGCTCACGCCTGCCTCAGAGTGGCACTTTCCCTTGAGCAGAGGACCTGTCCAAGTTAGCCACAGGGAAATGTCAAGGTGGGGGGTTTTTGACAAGGCAAGGTTTTAGATGTGCAGCCAGGCACCTTCACCGGAATCAACGTGCAAGTCACTTCTTTTGAAACTAGAGAACAGCTTGTTCCTTTTATTGGCATGTAACTCAAGTGTTCATAGGGCTTTCTTTGTTAGATAATAACACCATATATAATAAAAAGTGCTTCCAGTGCTAAGAGTATACATGGAGCTCAGGACTCTCATATCTTGAGTTAGTATTTGAATACAGCTGAAGGCTCATGCATTATTTCTAGTCTAGTGACAGTATAGTGACTCTGACTGTGGTGACATTTTCTCAGCAGAAGCAACTGAGAAGTTATGTTTATACAGGTACACAAAACAAAGCCCAGGCACGGATCTGAGCTGGCACGTGACTGCCCATCCTCTCTGGCTCTCAACAGGCCCCCCGTTGTCCCTATGTCAGAACACCTTGCCATGGGTCGGGCATGAGCCAGAGTGCTCCAACAGGTCCCTTCTACTTTCAAAGGCCTGAACATCACAGGTGCATTCTCAGCCCACTAAATTAACGTGGAGAGATGAAACAGAGAGCAAAGGAAAAAGAACATCCACTGTCCTACTCTGTTTTTGAAGCTGGTGGCTGCTGCCGTTTTGCACGGCGCTAGCCGTAGGTGAGAAAGCTCCCCAGGAGGCACACGCATGCTTTGCCTTCGGGCCCAGCTGTCGCTGGAGCAAACCGAGCCACCCCACACCGCCAAGGCCGAGATCCTCGTGACTAGCTTCAGAAGCATTTCGAAAACAGAGGCCGAGAGGCCTGTGAGGGGAGCGACCAGGAGCCCCTGAAGTGAGTGGGGCAGCGGGGTTCGCCTCAGGCTGCCACTGCTGCTGCCCGGGCGCACGAGGAAGCAAGCGCTGGCGAAGGCTTGGCGTAATAGCGAGGAACAAAACGGAGCAAGATCTTCTTTCTCCTTCTCCCCTCAGCGTCGCCGAGGGACCACCCTTAAGAGAGGGAGAGAGGCGGGAACGCAGCCCGCGTCCTACAGGGGAGAGCTGCCCTCCGCCGCTGCCACCGGCGCTGCGCATGTGCCGCACCGCAGCGCTTCTCCCGCTCCTCCCTGCAGCGCGGCGCCCAGCTCTGTGATGACGTCATTCTAAGGCGCCGCGCCAGGACTCTAAGCGTCCCCTCGGGCTTCGCTCTCGCGGAAGTGGTGGGTCGCGTGTGGTGTGCGCAGGTATCCGTCTGCCCTTCTTCCTGCTCTGGCTTCACCCGCGCGTGGGCGGGGCGGTCGTCGTCCCGCGCCGCGATCTGAGCCGCGCTCGCGAGAGCTCTCCCTTTTCCTAGGCCGGCGCTGAGAGAGGTGGGTGCCCGGGCCTTGCGCGGGCCTCGGTGGCGGCG